>NC_021165.2:36280106-36313467 GCF_000331145.2 Cicer arietinum
TGTAGAATTGTCGTGAATTTATTTATATTAAGATTGCATGTTGCCTGATTTTATGAAATCTTATGTTGATTGTTAATGTATGAATGATTTGAACTTCAATGTTTTGTTACTTGATTAAATTTATGATATTACTAGAATGTATCACCGATTGAACTCCTTATTATGTGATTGATGAAATTGGATTGTGTATTGTGAGTAGTGTAAACCAAATATTGTGATTTTATTGTGATTGACTGATAAAGATATATAATTTGACTGATAAAGATATACAATGATGAATATCGTGAAGTCAAATTAAAACTTATTGAGTTGCGATGATCGAGTAAGTCTGAGATATGTGTTGTAGATTTTGGAGTTAGGATTATTTTGTCATCATATAGGGAGGGTCTGACAAACCTAGTGATTCGGGGAAGTACAACTGAATGAGCCTGATCGTGGAGGGCTACAGTCGAACTGTAAGGTAAGACTGATAGACCTTGGGGGTACACCTAGTGGGGAATTCCTAAGTGGATTAGTGGGTTATTCCCTAAGGCCGGGAACTACCGTGCAACACAAGAGTACCCCGACTGTCGCGTATATGTGTCTCGGGTTGAGTTGAGGGGATCTCTGAGGACTTGGCCATTCATGAATTGTCCGTCCACTCTTGTAGTGACATAGTATCAGGCCTCCTAACCAAGTACTTAAGAGTAGAATGGTACCAAATGATGAAGTAGAGTATAGGACATGCATAGCATTCCATCATGGTGATTATCTTATTGTTAACGAATTTGATAAATCGTTGATATTATACACTTGACTGTTTTTGAGATTGTGATAATTTGATTGGTTGTGTGTTACTGTCGTGTATTTTATGTTGTTACATAATTTCAATACTCACCCCTCGTTGTTTGTGTTTGGCGTTTGCGACGGACGCAGACGAGTTATAAGTTGCAGGTGATGACTAATACCATCAGGAGAGGCGGAAGCCACCATGCCTTGGAGACCTTCATTATTATGCATTGTGTTGATGTTATTTTGAGTATTTTATTTTGGGAATTCCCGCTCTGATAGTGACATCGGGTTGGGACTATATTTGCACTGAATTTAAAACATGAGTATGTGTACTTCAAAAAGAATTTTGTTGTTTAATACTATGATTTCGAATTCATTATGTTTGATGGAAATTTTGGATTTATGTGACATGCTTATGATTATGTGATACTCTTTATCTTAATAAAAAAAAAATTTATTTGGGGTTTAGGGTGTCACAGATTCCCTAGCACCGTAGCGTGGTAGTGAGCAACTTTCCCTTCTATCTCTTCGCGAAACGAAGCTTAGATCTAGATGAAATGGGGAGGTTTGTGTTTGACGGTTTTGAAATCCATAACTCCGTTTTCAAATCCGAGAAGGAGGAAGGAGTTGGAGACTTGATCTTTCTCACCCACTAGCCTTGGGTTTCTATTCTTGAACAAAAGGAAGAAACGAAAATGAAAATGGAAGAAGGAGGGAGAATGGTCACGCGACAGTGGAAGAAGAAGAAGAAGTTCTCGCCAAGGAAATGATTTTCTTTCTGTTTTCCTTTCTTCCTTTTTCCTTCCTTTCTATTTCCTTTTCCTTTCCTTTTCCCTCCAAACATATATATATATATATATATATATATATATATGGATATATATTAATTACTTTTAACAAATATCTCAAAATATCTAGATATTTATTAAATTTACCATTTCACCCATAACGCATTAAATTCTTTGTAAAAGATTCACCGCAGCTAATTTAATTTATTCATCGACGAGTAATTCTAATCGGCATCAAAATATCTCTTTGGTCATATAAACTCCAAAATATTAATAACTTTGGCTAAAAAGCCTCCGAGTTCAATACCAAAATACACTAAAATACATAAAGTATACTTTAAAATTATGGGTCTTACATCTATCAAACTAAATTCATCAATCCTATTGAAGACGTGAAATTAACAATATAAAATAAACCTCAAGGTCTTCGTCAAATTTCGAAACAATGGATTAGTCTTTGGAATTTAGCCTTCCATGAAAATAAGAAGAAAAAAAACTCTATATTGTATTAGTGAGTTTGAAAAACAGAATGCCTCTTACTAAAAAAACACCAAAAACATATAATACTTGTTTGAGGCTTTAAAACAAGTGGTCCACCACTAAAAATTATTACAAAAAGCGTAGATCAAGTAATCAACATTTTAGACCCAGTAAAATTCATAATTGGACTTTTGTTCCAACATAAAAGTTGTAACTCTTACTCTTAGCTTTCCAACATCTTCTTGCATGCATCAATTCGAGCTCAAGTTATGTATGGCCTACAGTGCGAACAAGGGTCAATATGCAAATAATAACGTTAAAACTCAATCATAATCCAAAGTTTAGAAACATGCTAAATAGCTAATCTACGATAAAATAACCTTTTTAAAATTAGAAACATGTACCTTTGTCTAAACTTGATGTTGGGTGCATGAGCGTTGCCATAAATTTTGCTTCATTCATTTTATATTTCTTGAGAAGACTTTAGTGTATTTTTCTTGTGAAATAAAAATACCATTCTCAAGTTGTTTTATTTGAATACCAAGAAATAATTTAATTTCCCCATATCATACTCATCTCAAATTCATTTTGCATGAGTTTTGAAAAACCTCACATTTTTTTATTTGTAGCACTAAAGATGATATCATTAACATAGATTTGAACAATTAATAAATATTTTTTATAATATTTTTTGAAAAGAGTAGTGTCAATTTTTCTCTAGAAAAGTAATTATTGATTATGAATGTACTCAACTTATCATACAAATGTCCAGGAGCTTGTTTAAGTCCTTGTAATGCTTTGGTGAGTTTGTAAACATGATTTGGTTCCTTTTCATTTATGAAACCAAGAGGTTGATGCATATAAACTTCCTTATTTAGAAAACCATTTAAAAATGCACTTTTAATATCCATTTGAAAAAGTTTAATACATTTATGTATAGCATAAGCCAGAAAATAACTTATAACCTTGCTACAGGGGCAAATGTCTCATCATAATCAATACCTTCTTGTTGATTGTATCCTTGTGTAACCAACCTACCTTTGTTTCTTATTATCTTTCCATTCTCATCAGGCTTGTTTTTGAAAACCTATCTAGTTCCAACTATTGTTTAACTTTGAGGATTGGGAACTTGATTTCAAACTTGGTTCTTCTCAAATGGAGTAAGTTATTCCATCAGGTCTTTAATCTATGCTTGGTCAATGATTCATTCATCAAGTTTGTTTTTTGGCTCAATTTGTGATATCATAGCTATGTTGCTCTCATCATCTTTGAATGAAAGTCTTGTTCTAACTCTATCAATGGTTTTCCCAATGATTTGATCTTGAGGATGCTGAGTTCATGTACTCCAATTTTAGGAGGATATTGTGAGGAAGATGGTTGATCATTCTTATGATTTTGATTTTTATTATTTTGATATGGTTGATCATCCTCTTCATCTGCATCTATTCTTGCATTGTTAAGATCATCAATCACCACATGCATACTTTCTTCAAAAACTTGGGTTTTTAAATTGCACACTCTATACCCTTTTGAAGATGCAAATTATCCCAAACATATTCCCTTTTCAGATTGAGAATCAAACTTTTCCAAACTTTCTTTGTTGTTGAGAATGTAGCAATAACATTATGAAAGTATGCAATATTTGGTTTTCTATTTTTCCAAAGTTCATAAGGAGTTTTGTTTAGAATATTTCTAATTGAGACACAATTCAAAACATAGCAAAACGTCGTTATGGCTTCTGCCCAATAATATTTTTCAACATTTCATTTAAAATGGTTTTTGGCATTTCATGCAAGGTTCTATTTTTCCTTTCAACAACTCCATTTTGTTGAGGAGTTATTGGATAAGAGAAATTATGAGATATACCTTTTTCATTAAAGAATGATTTGAAGGATGAGTTTTCAAATTATCCTCCATGATATCTTCTTACAAAAATGATATTGATTTGTTTCTTATTTTGAACCTTATTGCAAAAGTTTTGAATTGCTTCAAAAGAATCATCCTTATGTTTCAGAAATAGAACCCGAGTAAATCTTGAGTAATCATCAACAATTACAAAGCCATATCTCTTCCACTTAGACTTGCAGTTTTGACACAAGCTTCACATACTTTATCCTTGTCAAAACTTATATTTGGAAGTTCTGTTACTAGATTAAATTTTGATAATTTTGAAATAGTTTGCATGCTTACATGACCAACCCTTTTATGCCGAATCCATTTGACTTTTGAAGAACATAAGATAATATTCAAATGGAAATTTATCGAAGTATAGTATATACACATTCTTTTTTCTTGATCCAGTGAAAAGTACTTTCCTATAGATGTTTGTTTTACTTCACACATGTTAGGTTTGAATATAACTTCAAATCCATTTTCACACAATTAAGTGATACTGAGTAGGTTATGTTTCAATCCTTCCACATATTGAACATCCTCAATCTTAGTAGAATTATTTTTACTTATTTCTATCTTTTCTTTGATTTGGTCTTTGTCATTGTTCCAAAAAGTAACTAGTCCACCATCTTCTTTTTCAAATGTGAGAAAACACTGTCTATCTCTAGTCATATGTCTTGAGCATCCGCTGTCTTGTACCAAGGCTTTTTCTTGACTATTAGATGCTTCTTCTACATTAGAACATAGAAAGATTTTAGGTATCCATAGTGATTTGGGTCCTTGAGGGTAAGTTACCTTAGAAGAGTTTTTCTCATTGTGAAAAAGTTTATGACTAGATTTGCCAATGTGAGAACGTTCTCTTGTATTTTTCTTAACCTTTTTTCTTATAATAACATTTGATTTCATCATATCCAGATTTATTACAATAAGAACATGAATTTTTTAAACTTTTCTCTTTTTTTTTTTTTTTTTTATGGTAACAGTTTGTTTCAAGATGTCCAAACTTTCCAAAAAAGATACTTTTCTTTTTCTCTTTTTCAACATTTTTGGGAACAAAGAAATTTTCATAAAGTTTTTATTTCTTTGAGGTTTTAAAACTAATCTAAGTTTTGTCAAAGATTCTGACTTGTGATCTCATCATTTTTTGAAATTTTTTCATTGGTTTAACAAAGTTGGTAAGATCATTTTTCTGAATCTCAACTTTATTTTGTAAAAATTCATTTTCCTTTCTTTGAGGAGGTTCAAGAGGATTTTCTTTATTTTTTCCTTTATTGATAATCTTTTGTTGCTCAGACATTTTACAATGAAAATGTTGTAGGTCTGGAATGATTACAAGATATTCATCATTCTTGACTTGCAACTTTTCTTTTTACTTTTTTAATTCAGAAAGTTGTTCATTTAACAAGCATCATTTTTCAAATAAAATGTTGGAGATGTATAAAAGACTGTCATAATAATCTTGCATATCTATGCATAAACTACATGATTCAAAAATAAACTACATGATTCCTCCTCTTCCATTTCTAAATCTTTTGAGTTATCCCATGTGGCCATCATGGATTTTTTCTTGTATGGAAACTTCCTCTTTTTTCTTTTGTTTAAGGGACATTCAATTTTGTAATGTCGCAATTTGTTGCATCCATAACAAGAAATTTGACTTTTTATTTACTTCAGTCTTTAGATCTTCCTTTTTGTTATTGTACATATTTCTGTTTTGATCTCTTCATTTGAACATCCTTTGAATTTTTCCACAGGTAAAAGCAACTTCATCTTCATCCTCTTCTTGAGGATGTTAATTGATCTCAAGCTTTTCCTTGTCTATTGATATTTCTTCTTTTTGTATGGAAGACCCCTCATCTTGCATAATTTTTAGTGCTATCATTTTTTCTTTCTTTTGAGGTTTATATTCTTGGATTATTGCTTCATGTACTTTCGAGGATTCAATTAAATCTTCCAATTTTAATTCTTTCAGATCTCTTGCTGTAACCATGGGTCTCCATATGTTTTGGAAGACTCCTTAATATTTTTGTAACTCTTTCTTGAGTTGTATATTTTTCCAAGAATTCTTATTTCATTTAGAATGGTTGCTAGCTTTCCATACATTTCATCAATAGATTCATCTTCTTTCATTTCAAACATCTTAAATTCTCTAACACCAATATCAAATCGTGTATCTTTAGCATGACTGGTTCCTTCATTATGAGTTTAAAGGGAAACTCATATTTCTTTAGCAGTTTTGCATTCAAGTGTTGTATCATATTTTTCTCTACATAGTGCTCATGTTAGAAATACTCGAGCTTTTGAGTTTAGGAGTACTTTTGCCTTGTCATCAGATGTCCATGAAGTTTTTGCTTTCACTACTGATGAATGATCATTTTCATCTACTTGTGGTGCATAGTTTCCATATTCAATTATGCTCCATATGTTGTTATCTTGAGAGACAAGGAACAAATTCATCATTTCTTTCCAAAAGTCATAATTAATGCCATGAAAAATGGATCCTCTTTGGCCTTTTTATCAATCACTTTCCTTTTGTCATCATATGTCCATGAATATTTTATCTTTGTTTCTTCTTTATCGTTGATGATTGTTTTTGGGACATAAGGACCATTTCCTACTGCATCCTGTTGGTTGGTACGACCTCGTACTAATCGGATTATTGAATTACTTATATGCATGTATACGTGATTAGGTGAATGTGAAAGTGTTTCTGTTTCAGACGTTCAAAGTGTTGGGAATTTGTGAATAGTTTTTAGAGTAATTGAGTGTTTAAAAGTGAAATAATTTTATATTTCTTTATTTTAATTGGTGATTCATATTGATGCAAGTGTCTTTTCTTTTGTAGTTATAACTAATTGTAAATTACAAATAAATTATTGGAAATGTGTAATTAAGTGAGTTTTTAACTTGAAGTAAGGAGTAGGAGTTGTGGCGCCGCCTTCGCACTCCTGAACCACGTTAATGATACTTTTAATTACCCATAATTGAATTTGAATGTCTACAATTATGGTTACCTTAAATAGTTGACTACATGAATAAGAGGGACTAGCTGCTCCGATGATTCATGGTCGATAAAAGAGGCAACAATAACCCATTGTTATTATTGTTATGATTACTTGTTAAATCTATTTTTGAAATAGTTAAAAATTATGTTCACCTCTGATACAAATTTGAGTGATTATGAGTCTTATGTGACATAAGTGTTGAATGCCGATAATGGGTTATGTGGCGTGAATAATGGTTGAAGTGAGTTTCGAAACTATGTGAAAATATTTGTCCTCTTCCACTATGGTTATGTACTATAGTTCTTGATTTCTAAGAAATTGTTCATGATATGAATTCTTATGTGTGTCTCCATTTGAAATTCCTAAGGGTACAGAATCATTGAAATATCTTTCTTACTTAAGTGAAATCTATTGAGAAATTGATAATATTATTTGAATTTTTTTAGAGAGTAAAACAAGAAAATCATTGTTTGAGTAGTTAGTTGAAGTTAACAATCCATTTGGTACATTTTCGCTTCATTGAACTTGAGGTAGTAAGTTTGTGGTTATTAAATCTATAAGTTTTGTTTCCTTCATAAATTATAGTAGGTACATATAGTATTTCATTCATGATTGAAATATTAGTTGCGGTTGTCTAAATGATTCATGGTGTCATGTTAGCCTAATATGCTAAACTAATTGATTTTTGACATATTGTGATTAAATAAGTAGTAAATTCCTTAAAAATATTTATAGACTAAGTTGAAATATTGAGGGTGATTAATTAGATATTACTTGTGTACTATTCACTACCAATTTCGAGGACGAAATTTCTTTTAGGAGGGGAGAATTGTAACACCCCAAATTTTATAATAAACTATTTTATTAATGAAATATAATTTTAAATAATTAATTTGGTTTTAAAATTATTTTAGAATACATGTTAATAAATTTCGTGATTAATTTTTGTTATATGGGTGCTTTAGATTATGTGCTACTTTTATACATATTGAACTACATGAGCAATCTAAATAACAAATATAATATTTTATATATTTCTTTAAATAGTATTTTAGTGTAATATTTTAATGAATGAGATCATAGAAGATTTTACGTGTATATACTCGTACCAAATTAATGTAATATTTTTCTATGCGTTTGACTGATATTAAATATGCACATAGTTATATTTCAATTATTTATAACTATTTTCTATTTTTAGTTATCTTTTTATAAATAATTCTCTTTAGATAGAATTGATATTATGTTTGATTTCGTTTATTTTTATATACTTGTTATGACATTGTGATTTTATATATATTTATTATGATTTAGTAATTAATATAAAATATTGATGTTATATTTATTTATTTTATAATTTTGACTATTTTCTAATATGTTGGTATTATTATAATGTGAGTATTTTGATAAATAAGTATAATTGTAGAGATTATTTTGAATGTGAGAGTTTCAATTATTAGTAATATATTTTTTTATATTGATTATTTTAATTACTCTAATTTATAAAATATTAGTACTGTTTTGAAAATTAATTGATGTTTGGAAGAGTATAAAGAATGAGATTTAGTAACAATTGGTTTTGTTTTAGCAAAATAAAAATAATAATAGTAAAACATAAAATAAATAAAGGGACCAATGGGTTTGACCCATGTATGTTAACCCTAATTGTGTTGATAAAAAAAATAAAAAAATAAGAAAAGGAGCTTCAGCCGCATAAGCAAGAGAAAACACACTAACATGCCTATCGTTTGACACTGGTGATCGATAAATGTTCTAGAAAACTTTCTCAATTTTCGTCCAAATTTGAAATTCTTTATTTTGCACTGTTCTCCTTTACCGTAAGTCCGATTTGAGTGAAACCAACGCCAAAACGATACTGTGAAAAATGGCTATATTGTCCACTGATTGGTTTTCTGATTTATGATAATTTTCCTTGACCGAATTTCGAATTTAGTTTTTAGAGTATGTTCTCATAATTTATTTTTTAACGTTTACTCATAAACTGTCAAGTTAGATCGATTGAAGGACAAATAGTCAATGAACAAATGTTGTTTGCTCGTGGAATCGTATTCGTGTGTGAAAGCATCGCAATAAGGTAAGAGGTGAGAGAGCGTTTGAGTTCATGAGTATAATATAATGTGAGATGAACGGGAAAACTGTATTTCCCAACGATTCATCCGGGGCTCACTACGTACAGTAGTAACCTGTTGAGTGATAAATTGATTAATGTGAAAATATGGAAATTGTGAGAATAAAATATGGAATAGAAATATTTATAAGGTGTTGATTGATTTAATTTCGTTAAATGCGTGGTATTTGATATTATTATGATATTTGATTTCAAATGAATTTGATGCATATGTTTGATTAGACGAATTTATGTGATGTGATAATAAAATATGGATGCATGGTATGATATATGTATGCAGGATGATAATGCTGATTTTTTTTATCGATAATAGTGATGTTATAAAATTGTGATGAGTTTATACGATGATTATGATTATGTATGATTAATGACGTTATAAAATTGTGATGAGTTTATACGATGATTATGATTATGTATGATTAATGACGTTATAAAATTGTGATGAGAATATTGAAGTACTGCATATATAGTGAAATAGTGATGATTTATAAAGATGATGCTCTTAATGGAGTAGTATAAGCTAACGACGGGAGAAAATAAATATTGAGAATTTGTGAAGTGAAGATTATTTTGTCGTCATATAGGTAGGGTCTGACAAGTCTAGTGATTCCGGGGAAGTACAATTGAATGAGCCTGATCGTGGCGGTTTGTTGTCGAGCCTTAAGGTAAGATTGTTAGACCTTGGAGGTATACGGATGAGGAATTCCTAGGTGACTTGGAGGTAGCACTCCAAATGTCGGGAGCTACCACACAACACACGTTTACCTCGATTGTCGCGTATATGTGTCTCAGGTTGAGTTGATGAGATCTATGAGGACATGGCCAATTTGAATTGTCCGCCCACCGGGATGGTGGCATAGTATCAAGCCTCCTAACCAAGTACTTCAGAGTTAGAATGGTACCACATTTTGAAGTAGAGTCTAAGCTCATGCATAACATTGCATTTTATTGTGATTGTTTTGTTGTGATTAATATGTATCGTGTGTGGTGATAATTTCTCTTAGACGATTTGATGTTATAATGAATTTTTTTGATTTTCCTTGAGTGATTTTGACTTTTTAATGTGATATTTTCTTGATGGAATGTTTGTGTGATGATACGGTTCTATTATGATTGTTCTATTATGATTGTTCTATTATGATTGTTCTATTATGATTGTGTGATGATATTTCAAAACTCACCTCCTTCATTGTTTGTGTTTCATTGGCTTGGCCTGCGTTTGCGAAATCGCAGTTGTTACAGGTTAGTGAGTCTTGAAGTTCACGTTTGGGAGGAACCCTGCTCTGATAGTTGATACCAGAAATAAGGGTTGTAATTTGTATATTCTTATTTAATTTGAAACGAATTTTTGTATGAAAACCTTAGAAGTACTAGTTAGTTTTTAGAATTAAACGAAATAATTATACTTAAATCAAGCTTATCGAGATTGCACTATTTTAATGAAAAAATTGAGTTTAAAGTGTTTTATTTTATTTTTGAGAAACATGATATCCTAAATTAAAAATAAAAGTTTTTATTTTCTTCGAAATAGATTTTTATTTATCCGCTGCATATTTTATAGAAATATGATATAAATTATTATATATTATTTTGGAGTTTAGGATGTCACATCTTAGATCAATATATTTGTTAAAAGTTCAAATCATGTAAGTTAGTTCCTATAAGAGAGAGATAACACTACTAGAAATTAGGGATTTTCCAATATATATCCGCATGTAATATACGAGGAGTTTGCTTCACTTTATTGGTTCACAATTATTTTAAGAATTTTTAGGCGGTGTTATATTCTGCTGGTAAACTGCAGGTAAATTTTTTTTTTTTTACTACGGACTTACTTGCGATTTTATGTCCGCAGCAAAATTCACTTAGATTTTATGAAAAGTTTACTCTGGTTATATCCTTAGGAAATTTCACAACTAAATTTCATGCGGAATTTCATGTCAATTTTTATGATTACAATATAATCCGCACTTGCGGTACCTACCCGAAATTGTCTTGATTTGGAGAAAATATCCGCTATGATTAGGTGTGGATTTTCTCGAAATTAAAACTCAGGAGCTAGGACGGTTTAGGGATGATTTTGATACGTTTATCTATTTAATTTTGACCCAAATAATTTAATAAATTGTTTTTTATAATTAAAATCATAACAAAAAACTTTATTTATAAATAATTCTAAAAGATAAAACTTAAAAATTTAATAATAATAAATCTAAAATATGATTCAACTCAGTTGTAAATGACATATTATTCAATTATTAATAATTTAATTTAATAATATCAAAATATTTTAATTTTGGAATATATTAAAGAAATCTCCATAAAGTAAACCAATTATATTTAATTGTATAAAAGTTGAGTAAAATTGACGTTTTCCAGTACCCATTAAAATTGTTCAATTTTTTAAAATAAATGAAAAGTAAAATAAAAAAATGGAAAAAACAATCTACTTAGTTGGACTTTTATACTAATATGCTAATTTTTTAAGTTTTACATGAAATTGCCCTGCTTTAAAAATAAAATACCAAATTATCTTACTTTTTCAAACTTTCAGGAAATTTGGTAGGAATTTTTTGAAGTCTAGAGGTCGCATCCCAACCACGTAGTGATGTAAATTTTTTTTTCACCCTTTTAATAATTCAGTTATTTATTATACAATAAATTAAAAATAATTAAAAAATTAAAATAGTATTAATAAAATACATTAAATTTAATAAATAAAAATGCAATTAATTAAATGTGTCAGAACAAATAACGTATATTATTTTAACAATTCCGTCGTATTTTATAGATAAATTTATATTATTATAACAATTCTATATATAAAATAATAATAATTAAAAATAGTAAATTATATTAATAACATGAAACAAAATACATTAAATAGAAGAAAAAGAATACATCAAATTGAAGAAAAAATACATCAAATTTAAAAGATTATACTCATCCGTTACATGTACGAGGCTATGGAAGATGAAATATATGAGTTTCTAAAGTTATCGTGCACTCACTTATTGAACATTCACCTATTGGAAGATGAAACATATGAGTGTTTCTGGTTTTTATCTCTTAACTATAGCCTCATACATGCAACTATAGCCTCATACAACATATGAGTTTAATCTTTTAAATTGATGGATTTTTTTCTCTTCAATTTGATATTTTTGTTCTCTTCTATTTAATGTATTTTGTATCATGTTATTAATATAATTTACTATTTTTAATTATAATTATTTTTATTAATTTTTACTTATTAAATCCAGAAAAAAAAAAGGAGGAAGTAGTTAACAAAATAGAATGAAGTGACTAATTTATATGCAAAATAAGATAAAATTGTTATAATAATATAATTTTATCTATAAAATACTACATTGTTAAAATAATATAAGACGTATTTATTCTGACACATCTAATTAACTGTATTTTTTTCTTCTTAAATTTAATGTATTTTATTTTATTTTATTAATAGTATTTTGATATTTTAATTATTTTTAATTTATTAATACAATAAATAACTTAACTATTAAAAGGGTGAAAAACAATTGTACATCACTACATGGTCAGATCACCAGGATGCCACCTCCTACTAGACTTAAAAAAACAAAGTCGCAAGCCCAGGGAACGACTTCCAGGTTAAAAACAGTAGGATAATTTAGTATTTTATTTTCAAGGTAGGACAATTTGGTATAAAAATTTAAAAACTAGGATATTAATATAAAAAATCCTAATTAGTAATAGTCACCCAAAGCTAATGGCAGAACCTTATCTATTATAATAGTTAAAACATAACCTTCAAAATTCTTGTTAAAATAATATAAGACGTATTTATTCTGACACATCTAATTAACTGTATTTTTCTTCTTCTTAAATTTAATGTATTTTATTTTATTAATAGTATTGTGATATTTTAATTATTTTTAATTTATTATAAAATAAATAACTTAATTATTGAAAGGGTGAAAAACAATTGTACATCACTACATGGTCAAATCACCAGGATGCCACCTCCTACTAGACTTAAAAATACAAAGTCGCAAGTCCAAGGAACAACTTCCAGGTTAAAAACAGTAGGATAATTTAGTATTTTATTTTCAAGGTAGGAAAATTTGGTATAAAAATTTAAAAACTAGGATATTAATATAAAAAATCCTAATTAGTAATAGTCACCCAAAGCTAATGGCAGAACCTTATCTATTATAATAGTTAAAACAAAACATTTCAAAAAAATTCATCTATGCCACATCCTCCAATATTTGTCAACTCACTAAAATTCTGATGTGACACATTCTATTCTATTATGTTTTGTTTCTTTAATATATAATGCAAACATTTTCACTTGCCCAAATACAATTCTTTCATACATTATATTATTTCAGTTTTAACTTATCACTCAATGACTCATCAATACACTTAAAAAACTCTAATTACTCATCAAAACTTTCATTTCAATAACTCATACAAAAAAAAAAAAATACAACCCATCAAATATCTTCAAATCATCACAATGCAAGTTCGACTAAATACACACATCAAGATCTATGCCACATTATCTATGCCACATTATGTGTGACATACTCTTAGTTTACAGATACTTCAATAATACTATTTTTCTATTGTCAATTATTGTTCAATATCATATATCAATATTATTGCAAAGGAAATGAGTTTTTTTTCCCTATGTTGAATGTGTCTCCCATAATATTTTTTCTTTTTATAATTAAAAGAACACAAAGCATAATTCAAAGAAAAAGAATAATATTAAATATTTGGAAATGAAGAATTTCTAACTATTTCATTATTGACTCGAAACTTTCTATGTCTTAAACATTTACAAACTTTTCTTGCCTATAATTTTTTTAAGCACTCTTGAAGTTTCTTGACCGTATCAAATAATTATTTGAACAATTCCAATGCACACACGAATGAATTGTTTTAATATTTTAGATTTAACAAACTATCACTCACGAATGAATATTATAATATATCACAAATTACACAATATTGTTTAGTGCATGCTTAGATCGACATTGAGATTGACATAATTAGGATGCACATATAAAATTGAAAACGTGAAAAAGTACATAAATTTATAAATCGAATGTTTCAAAACAAATATAAATTATATAAAATGAAGAAATATTATAGCTAAATGTATAACTTTAACAATAAAGAAATACATAACTATTTAACAAATATATTATTAGAAGAACCACTTCAATGAAACCAATTCCACATTTAAATATATTTTGCATGAATTGTATTAGTCAACAATGTTTTACTTTCATTTTTTTGTACCAAAGGGAATCTAACTTATATATAATTATTCAAAAATATATTTACCTTTAAATACATAAACACTTGAATATATTTTACTGTAAAATCAAATTAACATTACTTTTAAATTAAATATTATTGTTATTTTATATTCAGTAATATATTAAATTTTACCGCGCAACTTGCAGGTTAGTATCTAGTTTGTTTAATCTTGCCGCCACCAAACCTCAACCGGTACACCGTTACGCCACCATTGCATCTCAACTTCACCGTCTTCGTAACTCTGGCGTATGAGCTTCGCGACGTTCTCGACCTTCAACGCCGTTCAGATTTCTCGTGTATGAGCCTCGATTCAGCATCTCCATCTCGCGATATTGAACGTCTCAGTAAACGCCATTTCGCAGTTCTTCTTCAATATAATTTGTGCCTTACAAATTTCATGTGGTTTACTAATTTTTATTTGTATTTGCAGCTTGAATGAGAGTATTAGATGAATCATTTGGATCTAGGTTTCTTTCCAATTTTTCTGTTGAGTATTATGTGAAACTCGTTTAGCTCTCTGCGAAGATTCCAACCTATTTCCATGTATTTCCTCTCCGTTCGTCAAAAGGTTCGCTTCCGAATTTCAATTCATCTCTCAATTTTATTCATCGTTGGAATTGTTTATTACTTACTTTATTATGCCGTTGGTATCAACTCGATTAATATATATCTCTCTTGTTACATATTACTATCTATCTCTCTTGTTACAATTGTAGAATGAATGGATAGATGTTAATGTTGTTAGAAAATTAGGTTTCAAAAAGATATTGTTTTGTTCTAATGCATGTTATGGAATTTTTTTGTTGCATATAAGGGGTTTGATTTTAGTTTCCATTTAATTTTCACATTCTGAAAAAATGTTTTATGTTTCCTATATTGGTTGATTTATTGAACAAGATATATGGGGTTTTCTAGCAAACACTAATGGCTTGATTTTTTTGAGTTTGCTTAGAACAAAGAAACATAAATAAGTTGTAATTTACTTGATATAAGATGCATTTAAAAAAACTTGATATATAATAGATGCATTTGTTCTTTCGTTGTGTTTTTCATCCTTGCATTTTTGCTACATCTGTCTGTTTTAGAATGCAACTCTTTGCTAACAAAGAAGAACACTCACTATCCTTTGCTTCGTGACCATAACGGCAATTCAAGTGGTTCTATTTGGTATTTTGCATTGCATAATGTGACTTGATCAAATCTCATTTCCTATCAGCTCTGCTACTTCATTGTAAGTTTCTAACATGCTTTTATCATCAAATCTCTGTTTCTGAACTCTTCTAACACCTTTTGTTGATATATGTTGAGATGAAATTGACTCAAAGACTTTTGCCTGGAAACCTTACATTATATTGAAGTATACTTTTGTTAATTTTTCCATTCATTACTTCACAAGTCCTAAGCTGTAAAAAATCATCACTTCACAATTAAACTCCTTTCATCCAATTTCAGGGTCATTGTATTGTATCTCATCTGAGAATTTTGCATGTTCACTAAATAGCTCAACTGAACCATTGTATTGTATCTCATCTGAACCATTTCATGTAAGTCATTTGTGTTAAGGTGTGAAAGAGTAAAATATGCAAGAGCCTCTTCACTTGAGTTAATTGCGTTCATTTGATGAAAAATGAAAACACACATATATGATTGTAATTTTTAAAGTAGAGGGGGAAGCGGGATAGATGGTTCATCCTTGGAAAGCTATGCTCTTTGCAAATTTTCCTCATTATCTTTGAGCTTGAACTTTATGGTTTATTTTTCGCCTTTCTCATTGATGATTCAATTAATGCTATAGGTGGACTGTGATGAGCATAAGAGTTTGTGCAGCAAATATGGAGTCTCTGGTTTCCAAAAGGATCTCTAGAACCCAAAAAGTGAGAAAACCTTGGCTATATAAAACATAATATATTGTTATGATTTTATATCTCAACTCAGTTACTTATAACTTAATATTGATATAACTTAATATCTCAGCTCATTATTACTTATGCTTCATTTTCACTTGAATGACTCTACTGATAATTCAATATATAGATCATTTTTTTAAAGGAAGCAAAGGATTCATGATTAGAAGTCTACTGATGAATGACTCTTGCATTTTGGTTTGGCAAGAAACAAACTTATTGAACTAAAGTTTCTTAAGTGGCTTATTAATAATTAGTAATATAAAAAAAAAAAAGAATATGCCACTTGAGAGACTATAGTTTATTGCATTCAACCTAGTAAATTGTTTGTTAATCCAAGTGATTTTTTTCATTGAGAAGATATAAGGTTGGGAGAGTGGAACAATTGGAGACATCTGAAGAAGCAAAAGCTAGAGGAGCTACTCTGTAAGTTTTCTGCTTTTCCCATACTCGTAGTCGCGATGGGTACCTAGTATCACCAATTTCATGTAGATGTTTTCACTGTTTGGCTGTGGTTGACAAGTTATGCTTAATATATATCTTCATCTTCCTACCTTCGGTTAGCATCACACAAAGATGGTAAGCACTGACTAGTTCTGATCCTTTTCGCACTTATTTTCGTTCTCAATTTTCGTTTAATCTTTCCTAATCCAATCGCCTCTTGTAATTTCAGAACATCCGACTCTAATCGTTGAGATTTAACTACAATTTTTTCGAGTGGTTTTAGCATTTGTTTGCCCCGTCGAAAGCTAATCTTGGTATTGAACTCAATTTTTTAGGTTATTTTCATTTTCTTGGTGAATCGATACTTGCCGCAGCTTCAAGTAAGTTTATTCTATTTCTTACGAACTCATTGTCAGCTTTTGATTTATTAGAAATTTTGTGAGATTAAATTACTCTGTTTTATTTCTTAACTTAGTATACACTTTTATGTCAGAGGAAACTACAACATTGATTCTGCATAGTTAAACGCAGAATCTGTGCCAGGGATTACTGTATATTCAGCTAGACCAGATTTGGTTAAGACCTTGAAGCATGTGTGTTTTGTTGCTTTTGACAAATTCACTTGGAAGGAATCAACTAGAGCATGATGAAATTACTTTGATTGTTGGAATTTGACTGGACTATATACTTATTTATACTTTTAGCTTTTTTAGAACCATGTTTAGTTGGTAATTATGATTTGTATACATGATATAAACATTGTAGGGGAGTATAGAAATTTGACCTTTAATATTTGTTCTAATTTCTAAATATTGCAATTAAAGACTAATATTAAATAATTCAAAAATATATTTATAAAAATTAAATCAAAATATTGATATTCTTTTTTGTATTAAATGTAATTGATTGAAGTTAAAAGTTTAAAATACTTGTCATAAGAAACACAACTGATGAAGATTTAGCTACGGATGTTCTTTCAAATTTATCTAACTTCAAGTTGAATTTCCTACAACATTATCTGCGGAATTACATATAGTCTGCAGGAAATGTACTGCAAGAAAGATTGTAAGAAAATGTCTTGGAGAGAAATCCATTGGTCAAAATTTTGTTGCGGATTTGTTCCATTGTCCTGCAGAAATATCTCCAGAAACATTACATGTGGATTCCAAAAATCCTCAGGAAATAATTATCTATGAAGGTTTTACATGAGAAAATTATTCCTTGGAAAAATATGCGGTAATGCGTTTCATGTAAAATTTTAGCTTAAATCCACCTGAAAATCCTCAGGCAAAAAGCTTATTTCTAGTAGAGTAAATATAAATTCATTTGTAAATGATATTTGAGTTTTAAAGGTCTTTCTTACTTCGAATTGAAACATTATCCTACTACTTAATTTTTCTTAATAAAATATATACATGTTTAAGTAATTAATATTATTATTGATATTTTAAATTTAATATTATATACAAGCAATGGACAACGAATTAAATTAATTATTTATTTGAAAAATAAAAATAAATCAATCTAGGAAAAATAAATTTAATAAACACTAAAAAAGAGCACCCACTATCTAAATGATCTTACTCAACTCAATGAATAAATCTCTGCAATTGATCACGAGTGAGAAATATTTCTAGTTACATAAAATAGATTGATAAATTAAAATTGACTAAGACATATTTAATCATGCAACCACACCCTCTTCCTTTATTATATTAGTGTTAGGGTTTAAAAAATTAATTAGTTATATCAAAACTCCAAATGTAACACCCCAAATTTTATAATAAATTGTTTTATTAATTAAATAGGATCTTAAATAGTTAATTTGATGTTAAAATTATTTTATAATATATGTTGGTAGATTTTGGGATTAATTTTTATTATATAGATGCTTTATATGATGTGCAAGTTTTATAAATATTATATTAAATGTGCGATATTATATTTTATTATTTTATATAATTTTTTAAAAATAATAGTATTTTAGTATAATATTTTAAAGAAAAATATTTTATGCGATTTTACGTGTATATATGCATACCCAATTAATGTAATATTTTTCTGTGCGTTTGACTAATGTTAAGTATGCACGTAGTTATATTTCAATTATTTATAACTATTTCTATTTTTAGTTATTTATTTTTTTATAAATAATTATCTTGAGATAGAATTGATATTGTGTTTGATTTCCTTTATTTTTATATACTTATTATGACATTGTGATTTTATATATATTTATTAAGATTTAGTAATTAATATAAAGTGTTGTTATATTTATTTATTTTATAATTTCGACTATTCTCTAACAATGGTAATATTTTAATTTGAGTATTTGAAAAAATAAGTATTATTATAGGGATTATTTTGAATATGAGGGTTTTGATTATTAATGTATTTTAAAAGATTAATTACTTTAATTACTTCATTTTATAAAATATTACTTTTGAAATATTAGTAATACGTTGATAATTAAATTATGTTTAAAAAAATATTAAAAAAAATAGTTTTGATAATTGTTTGTTTTATTTAAAAAATAAAAATAAATAGAAGAAAGAAGTAAAATTTGTTTTATGGATTAAACACATATTTAAGAGTAAAATCTAATTAAATAAAAATATTAATTGAAAGTAACAAGAGTGAAGGGCATGAGAAAGAGAGAGTAACTTGGACACAAAATAGGGCAGCCACACATTGAGAGAAAAAGAAGAAAATTGATACCGTTCATCGATGACTGTCCTAGAAAAGTTTTTTCGTTTTCGTCCAAATTTCAGTATGTTGTTTTATTCATTTAGCTATTAAATTAAACACAACTTTCCAGGTTTTTAACAACCCGAATTTCTCTCTAAAATATCGGATTTCTCCGTTTACAGAATTCGTTATTTTGCACTGTTCTTCTTCACCGTAAGTCCGATTTGAGTGAAACCAACGCCAAAACAATCGTATGAAAAGTGGCTATATTATCCACTGATTGGTTTCCTGATTATGGTAATTTTCTTTGTCCGAATTTCGAAATTTAGTTTTTAGAGTATTTTCTCATAATTTATTTTTAACGTTTACCCATAAACTATCGAGTTAGATCAATTGAAGGACAAAAAGTCAAAGAACAAAGATTGTTTGCTCGTGGAATCGTACTCATGTGTGAAAGTGTCGAAATAAGGTAAGGGGTGAGAGAGCGTTTGAATTCATGAGTATAATATCAGTAGCCCTTTGAGAGATAAATTGATTAATGTGATATATGAGAATTGTGAGATTAAAATGTGAAATAAAAATGTTTATAAGCTATTGATTGATTTAATTTTCGATACTTGTGTGGTAGTTGATATTTGTCATTATTGTGATGTTGGATGTTGAATGAAATTATGTGCATATGTTTGATTAGACAAATTTATGTGATGTGATAATAAAAGATGGATGAATGGTATGATATATGTGTTACATGACAATATTGATGATTTTTGATTGATGATAATGATGTTATAAAACTGAGATGAGTATATATGATGATCATGATTATGTATGATTAATGATATTATAAAATTATGATGAGAATATTGAAGTACCCTGTACTTGATGAGATAGTGATGATTCTTAAAGACGATACTCTTAATGGAGTAGTCTAAGCTAACGAGGGGAGAAAATAAATATTGAGAATTTGTAAAGTGGAGATTATTTTGTCATCATATAGGTAGGGTTTGACAAGCGTAGTAATTACGGGGAAGTACAACTAAATGAGTCTGATCGTGGCGGTTTATTGTTGAGCCTTAAGACAAGATTGTTAGACCTTGGAGGTATTCGGGTGGGGAATTGCTAGGTGACTTGGAGGTCGCACTCCAAATATCGGTATGCAACACACGTTTACCTCGACTGTCGCGTATATGTGTCTCAGGTTAAGTTGAGGGGATCTATAAGGACAGGGCCAATTTGAATTGTCCGTTCACCGAGATGGTGGTATAGTATCAAGCCTCCTAACTGAGTACTTCAAAGTTAGAATGGTACCATATTGTGAAGTACAGTCTAAGCTCATGCATAGCATTGCATTTTATTGTGATTGTTTTGTTGTGATTAATATGTTTGTGTGTGGTGATAATTTCTCTTAGACGATTTAATGTTATAATGAAATTTATTGATTTTCCTTGAGTGATTTTGACTGTTTAATGTGATATTTTCTTGAGGAATGTTTGTGTAATGATACGGTTCTATTAGGATTGTTTGCGTGTTCTTCTTACTTGTATTATACTATCATCATGATTTCGAAACTCACCTCATTTGTTGTTTGTGTTTGACTGGCTTGGCCCTGCATTTACGAAATTGTATTTTACTTATTTAATTTGAAACGAATTTTGTATACCAACCTTATAAGTACTGGTAAGTTTTTAGAATTAAATTAAGTAATTATACTTAAATCAAGCTTATTGAGATTGCACTATTTTATTAGAGAGAAAAAAAGTATAAAGTAGTTCTTTTGATTTTTGAAAAATGTGATATTCTAAATAATTCACATAAGTTTTTTTTTCTTCGGAAGAGTTTTAATTTATCCGCTGAAAATTTTATAGAAATATAATATAAATTATTATATATATTATTTTAGGATTTAGGGTGTCACACCAAACAAATGAGCCCTTAATGGTATTGGGAATCTATTCAAATTTTTAATAAATAATTGTAGTGTAACATTTGAATGCATGAAAAGGGATGAATATTCTAACGTTTTAGAATTTATTATTCATTAATCTCTTTTTAAAAGAAGATACATTCTTCTCCTACAAATAGGATGTCTTTTGAAGTATTATATCATCTAATCTAAAAGTAAAGGTGTGTGTGCGTAAGAACACTTGAAAGAGTATTTTGTAGTGAAGTTGTTATCAATTCTTGTAATTCTTAAAATGAGAGAGTTTGTAGAGTGATAAATAATTTGAGATTGGATTACATATTATTGTAATCTTATTTGAGATATTGAATATAATTGTTGAGGTGTTTTCTTTTAGACAAGACGTGCGGAACCATGTAAATTAACGTGTGTTTTATTATTCCTTTATTTATGATGAGTGTTCACATATAACACCATAGGCGTGTTAGTGGAATTTCCTCAAAAATGGCATTAGAGGAATGGTAGGCAACACACCAACGTTTGAGATTATATTATTTAACGGAAAAATAATTACACAATTTAACAGAGTATTTTTTAACATCTCTTGGTGCAACAAGGGTTAGATCAAGTTTTAGAGGAATAGAAGACAACTTCCATGAGTGAAAGTGATTGAAGCAAAATCCAAAGGAAGGTTCTAAGTATGCCCCGATTGGCTCTATCTCCCGATATCAAATACAGTGTGTTGAAGGAGACAACATCAAAGGCTTTATGGGAGAAGATTAACAGCATCTATGCATCTATGTTGTTGACGAGTTGTTTTTGTTTGAAGATAGAGTTGTATCAGCTCAAAATGGAGATAGGAGGAAATCTCTATGATCACATCAATGCCATCAACCAGCTGACATATCAATAGTTGAGCGCAAATGATAGAATCTTTGATGAAAAGCAGGTGATTATTTTGTTGGTGTCACTACCAAAATCTTACAAACCTATGGTTCACATGTTACTTGTAGAGAGGACAACGTTGAAGTCATTTATGAGAATGTTCTTCTTTGTATTTTTTTAATGATCAGATGATTGTCATTTTATCATACGAACGAAAAACTTATTTTTCGATAATCCTGTGATCATGTGATGAAAGGTCATCCTCATCTTCTTCAGTTCAAATTGTTTCCTTTAACTACTGAAAAATATGTCCGTTGAAAATAGAGTCGTTGAGCATATTTGTCATTTTACAATAGCATACTGAGCCATTTGAAAGAGATGTATTATTCATAGTATTATTTTAGGTTGTTGTTGTACTATTCTGACAGTTGTATTGTGCTGTTTAGAGACATTGACTTCTTTAGAAGATTGCTCTACCAAATGACTATTGTTTTATCAAATATTGTTTTCTTTGTATTTTGATCACATGATGATTGCTCTTGGATTTTTACAGAGACTTCCTTAAATTGTTTTCATTGTATTTTGATCACATGATGATTGCTCTTGGATTTTTACAGAGACTTCCTTAACTAGAGGATTTTGTGATTTAAATATCGTAGATTTTTCATTTTAAAAACTTGTTCAGTTATCAACAAAAGTCTTAACTTATTTTTGAGTTTTGCTAGAGCAAAAGTTCATTGTTGTGCTCCTTACTTTGTGATTAGAAGAATGTTGAATGTTGTGCTTTGTTTGGTAACGTTGTTTTATAGGATTATATTGTGGACTAATAAATTCATTATTTGTAATATTTTAAGAGGATATTTCTTGTCTATTTTATCTTATTTTATAGTTATGATTTTTATTTATTATTGTTAATTTTTTTTTGTAGACACAATCATGGGAAGAAAAATAATACAATTTGATTCAATATAATAAATTCGGATGCAGAGAGAATAAATTTAACTATGTATATTGATACAAGTCTAATATATAAACCAAATATAAATAAAAACTAAATATATATTATTTATTAATATTTATGATTAATGATGGATCAATTGCTAATTGAGTTAGGAGAATTGTACCGTGCACCCCCACCTTCACTTCCCACCCCATCTCCATTGAAAATACCATTTTGTCCTTTTTTACTATGTATAAAACACTCAAAAAAACTTACCACTCCATTATTCACCCACATTTTCGAAAATTACAAAATCTACTTTATTATTCAAAAAATTTCAAACTTTCGAAATATAAAAAAGTGAATGTTTTTTACATTTTTGAAACTTTTAATAAATATGAAAGTTTCGAAATGTAATATTCTAGAAATTTTAGACATTTTAAATCTTTTAATAAATATGAAAGCTTCGAAACAAAATTTTCCAAGATTTTTTTAAAGTTTCAAACTTTTGATAATACAATATGATTCAATATAATAAATTCGGGTGCAGAGAGAATAAATTTAACTATGTATATTGATACAAGTCTAATATATAAACCAAATATAACTCAAAAATAAATATATATTATTTATTAATATTTATGAATAATGATGGATCGAGTGCTAATTGAGTTAGGAGAATTGTACCGTGCACCCCCACCTGCACTTCTCACCTCATCCCCATTGAAAATACCATTTTGTCCTTTTTTACTATGTATAAAAAACTCAAAAAAACTTACCACTCCATTATTCACCCCTTTTTTCGAAAATTACAAAATCTACTTTGTCATTAAAAAAATTTCAAACTTTCGAAATATAAAAATGTGAGTTTTTTTTTACATTTTCGAAACTTTTGATAAATATGAAAGTTTCGAGATGTAATATTCCAGAAATTTTAGACATTTTTTAATCTTTTGATAAATATGAAAGCTTCGAAACAAAATCTCCCAGGATTTTTTTAAAGTTTCAAACTTTTGAAAAATCTGAAACTTTCGAGATGTATTTTTTTCAAAATTCATCAAATTTTTTGAAAGTTTTGATCAATTTGAAATTTTCGAAACACAATTTCTTAGATTTTCAAAGATTTCTATAAGTTAGAAACTTTCGAAACACAAATTTCTAGAAAACATCAAAATGTTCAAAAATTTGAATGTTCGAAGTAATACAATTTCAAAAATTTCAAAAAATTCAAAACTTTTGAAAGTTTTGATTTAGATGAAATGTTGGAAATGTAAATATTTATTTTAATTGATTCGAAACTTTCAGAATTTTCCCAAATTTTCAGAACTTTCATATTTTTCCCAAATTTTCGAAATTGATTCAGAACTTTCATTGAAGGCCAAACTTCGGAACCTATTTCGAAACTTTTCATCACTTTGAAAGTTTCGAAACCTTTGAAACATTCAAATGTTTCATATTTCTGAAAATCACATTTCGAAAGTTTCGAAGGTTTGAACATTTTGGAAGTTTCTTGTTGATAGAAACTTTCGAAAGTTTTAAAAATTCTGGGACAAAATGCACTTCGAAAGTTTCAGTTTTTTAGAAACTTTCGAAAATTTGTGGTATCTGGAAAAAATATCATTTCGAATGTTTCATGGTGATAGAAACTTCCGAATATTTGGAAAATTTTGGTTTAAAAAATTTCAAAATTTCGAGGAAGTCTTACTTTTGTGTTTTGAAGTTTTCGATGGTTTACAAATATGTGATTCAAACAATTGAAAGTTTCAAATGAAATGGATGAAAAAAAGGAAGGTAATTTTTTTTTTTTTGAGGTTTTTAAAGATAACACAACAAATTTGAGGTAAATTTTTTTAAAGGTAAATTATTTCTTTGATAAAATACACTTGCTTTAAGTGTATTTTTAACACAACAAATTTGATCGTAGAATCTTAGTTGTGGTTGTAATGTTCTCAAAGAGGCTTACAAGGTTCCCATGCTTGATGACGATGTATTTAGATAATTAAATGAAATAAGTTGGTTCCTTTAAAGATTCTTTGATGGAGACTTCTAAATAAAATATTACCAACTCAAGATAATTTCTTAAGACATTGTATTCCCCATGGAGATCTACAATTGTGTGGTTTTGAGGAAAATGTTCATCACTTGTTTTTTGAATGTTTGCGTTTTGGGCAATTATGGTCATGTGTTATACAATGGCTTGGTTTTTGGTTGTGCTAGGTCAAATGATTGTTTATCACACATTCTCGAATTTGGTGGTGTGTGATGCATAAAAAACTACATTATACTCTATTCAAAATGACATATAATTAAAAATAAGTTATAAAAAAGGCGATTTCTACTCCGCAAGAGTGACATAGGTCTTGCATGGTACACAAACACTTTTAACCGTTTGATTTCAAAGTTACAACACATCTACCATAAATTAATTCTACTGAAATTTTTCTCTGTTCACTCAAAAAAGTTTCACCCATACCTTCCACATCCGTTGGGTCCTTTTCCCCCTCAAATGTGATCTCCTCTCATGCAAGTGTACAACACCCTACCCATTGTTCGCTGAGACATTTCTAAAGAGTTAAAACACAACCTAACACACTAAAGCAAATGGCCCTTGATTTTGATTTTTTAATTAAATTTAAAAACTTAAGTTGTTTTTAAATAAAACTTATAATCTTCGTTCCAATTTGATTTTGTATTAACTCATTTGTTTGGTTCCTAATCTTCTAATTTAGTAAATTGTAAAAGAGAAGAAGTCTAAGATTCTAATGGTGTTCTTGTTAATTTTGAGTTTCAAAAAACTTTTAAAATCAATTTATTCCACCAAAAATATTATTGGGTTGAGTCGCAGACTAGGTCGCTCTCTTTAAGAGATTTTGTGGCGCTACCCAAATTTTGCAAGACAGACTATCAACCACGAAGTCCCTAGGATAAAACAACCATGATACACTATATATCAGAGTTCTACTGCACCGTAGAAAACCGTTCTAGAATTACACCCTCCATATGGCAGTCAGATGGCTGCCACTCGTAATATAGTACTACAACCACTCGAAAGAAAGAGAAGAAGTGAGAAATAAAGGGGGAGATGCAGAGAAAAGCCTCAAATTCAGAGAGCTTTTGGTGTGCTTTTCCAACTGAGGATAACCCTCTATTTATAGAAGAAATTTGCATTTGGATTAGAGTAAAATGTGAGATCCATAAGGTCAGATCCACATAAACGTGCATAAACTTGTGCTCCTTATTTTACTAGGTTTTTTTGACCGAGCAATAAACAAATGCGTGAGTCCAAAGATTAAGGTTTGATCGGGCAAACATATGCACGAATTCAGGAAGGAAGACTGGATCAAATGTTAAATGTTTACTCGGTGGAGGGCAATTACGTAATCAACGTATCAATGAGATAAAACGCATGCATTTATTATTAAAATAAATAAAAATTATATTTTATTTTATTTTCTGAATACAAAAAAATAATACACCACTTAGCCCAAGTCCAAGCCCAGGCCCAACCAGACAGCATCGATGCACACGTGTGGTTGTCAATTTTGCATGTATTCTTCCTTCTTCACAAAATTAGGGTACCCCTTGGGGCACACCCCAAGTTCCATACCTCCACCTTATAAAAATTACTAGTGTGTGTTATCCCTCCTATGTGGGGTTTCCTTATTTTTCAATTGACACCAACACTAGCTCTAACTAATATCATCATTATTTCCAACAATCTTATATTAATATCATCATCATTTCCAACAACCCCCCACTTGAATTTAAAAAGAAGGTTTTTGAAATAACGTCAAATGCTTCAATAAGATCGTGTATAAACAGAGGTGTCTCCTAACTTGAACATTTGCATAGCAAGTAAGATTTAGATTCAACAAGAGTGACTTGTAGTCTTAAACTCTATCTCTAGCATCAAACCCACATGCAATCTTTTCATTGGGTGTATTCTCAAAAGCCCATGCATTTATGGTCCTGCACATGTATCCTAGTATATTGAACGCTCTAGGAATTCTTTCTCAAAATTCCATAGGAAGCGTCCCCACTTCCACATTCACATAGGTAAGTCAATCAAGAGTACTCCTATAGCTAGGTACTCCACTCCACATAGAGTATAGATCTCATTAGGAGTTTCTATTATCTCATCCTTTCATCACTTCAGAAATCATGTTTCTCTCATATATATAATATATCATGTTCATCTCATATCACTATCACTTGTTAATACCAATTGAACCTAATTCTTGGGATCTCTAGTCTTTTAGGTCGGGTTACCATCATGAGTAACTCATTGATCTATAGGCAATAGTCCACCATTTTGGATGTATTTAGGACTTTCTCTCTAGCTAATCCTTTAGTCAAAGGATATGCTTAATTCTCATCAGTGCGTACATGATCCACTATAACAACTCCTTTATAACGTATTTGTCGTCTCTTAACGTTGTAATATCAATTCTTAATCTTTGCAATAGCTGCAGTACTATCGCAGTGGATCAACACAAATGGAAAAGGTTTTTACCATAAAGGAATTTTAGCTAGCAAACATCTTAACCAACTTGTTTCTTCACTAGCAATAACTAGTGTTATCATTTCATACTCCATTGTGGACGAAGCCAGTATCGTCTATTTCTTCAATTTCCAAGATACAACACCATCGAATATACTGAAAATATAGCCACTGGTTGCTTTGGAGTCATCTGATAAGGTGTTCCAATCAGCATCATTGTATCCTTCAAGAACGGTAGGAAATCTTTGATAATGTAATCTGAGACTCATGGTCCTTTTTAAGTATCTCATGACTGTTTCGATAGTGTGTCAATACTCCATACTAGGTCTACTAGTAAACCTGCACAAGAGTCTCAAAACATAGGCAATGTCGGGTCTAGTACAATCAGTGGCATACCTGAGGATGTCAATGCTGCTCACATAATCAGTTTGTCTAATACCTTCACCATTGTTCTTGAAAAGTTTCACACTTGGATCATATGATGTGCAAGCAGGTTTGCAGTCAAAGTATTTATATTTCTCTAGGATGTTTTCAACATAGTGAGACTGATCCAAAGAAATTCCTTTATGACCTAGTAATTTTGATTCCAAGGATTACACTCGCTTCTCTGAGGTCTTTCATAACAAAGTTTTTACTCAACAATGATTTCACATTATTTACATCATGAATGTTCGAACCAAATATGAGTAAGTCGTTGATATAGAGACATATGATAATACAAATGCCATTTCCAGATTTGTAATAAATACATTCACTTTCATTCACTTGAAACTCATTCAATATAATCAAGTTATCAAATTTTTCATGTCATTGCTCAAAAGCTTGCTTAAGACCATACATAGATTCATCTGACTTACAGAACATGTTTTCTTGCTCATGAATTACAAAACCTTCAGGTTGTTCCATATAGATTTTTTCTTCCATGTCACCATTTAAAAGAGTTGTTTTAACATCCTTCTGGTGTATCACCAAGTTATGAATAGCCACAAGTGATATGAGTAGCCTAATGGATGTTATTCTAGTGATTGGTGAAAAAGTGTTGAAGAAATCTATATTTTCTCTTTGCCTAATGGATGTGCCTTGTATTTATCAACAGTTCCATCGAGTTTTAGTTTCTTTTTCAAAATCTATTTACATCCTATTGGTTTGCACCAGGAGGCAAGTCTACTAAATCAGTTCTTGTTAGATTCTAGAGAATTCATTTCATCGTTTATGGCTTCTTACCATAAGTCTGCATACAATGATGACAAAGCTTCTTTAAGATTTGCAAGATCCTCTTCTAAAGTATAGGTTGTATATACGGGTCCATAATCTTTAGCAACATTAACTCTCTTTACTTCTCTGAGTTTATGTTTTGCCTTGTTTTTTGCTTTCAGTGCTTCTTCTCTAGGAACCTGACTTGGTTCACTGCCCCCACTATTTCTCAATTTGAAAGGGAATTTATTTTCATAAAACCTATACGCTTTACTGTTTACTGCATACACAATGAATACACATTCATAGGCTTACTAGCGAGTTTAATTCGTTTGGGATCAGGGATTCTGACATAAGGCAGACAACCCCAAGTTCCAAAATAAGACAATTTTCGGTTGTTTTTTCTTCAGTATCTCATAAGTAGATGTTTTGTTTTTAGACTTAGGAACTCTATTCAAAACATAGAAAATATTCAAAATAATTTCCCCCCACCAATGTGATGCAACACTAGAGTTAAGCATAATAGCAACAACTAGTTCAGTAAGAGTTTTAATCTTTCTTTCAACTTTACCATTCATTTCAGGTGAATATGGTGCAATAGTTTCATGTATAATTCCTTGAGTTTATAAAACTCATTAAATAAACTAGAATCATACTTTGTTCCTATATCACTATGAAACCTCTTAATCTTTTTAGTAAATTGATCTTCTTCTTCTTTTTCTTTTTCTTCTTCTTCTTCTTCTTCTTCTTCTTCTTCTTCTTCTTCTTCTTCTTCTTCTTCTTCTTCTTCTTCTTCTTCTTCTTCTTCTTCTTCTTCTTCTTCTTCTTCTTCTTCTTCTTCTTCTTCTTCTTCTTCTTCTTCTTCTTCTTCTTCTTCTTCTTCTTCTTCTTCTTCTTCTTCTTCTTCTTCTTCTTCTTCTTCTTCTTCTTCTTCTTCTTCTTCTTCTTCTTCTTCTTCTTCTTCTTCTTCTTCTTCTTCTTCTTCTTCTTCTTCTTCTTCTTCTTCTTCTTCTTCTTCTTCTTCTTCTTCTTCTTCTTCTTCTTCTTCTTCTTCTTCTTCTTCTTCTTCTTCTTCTTCTTCTTCTTCTTCTTCTTCTTCTTCTTCTTCTTCTTCTTCTTCTTCTTCTTCTTCTTCTTCTTCTTCTTCTTCTTCTTCTTCTTCTTCTTCTTCTTCTTCTTCTTCTTCTTCTTCTTCTTCTTCTTCTTCTTCTTCTTCTTCTTCTTCTTCTTCTTCTTCTTCTTCTTCTTCTTCTTCTTCTTCTTCTTCTTCTTCTTCTTCTTCTTCTTCTTCTTCTTCTTCTTCTTCTTCTTCTTCTTCTTCTTCTTCTTCTTCTTCTTCTTCTTCTTCTTCTTCTTCTTCTTCTTCTTCTTCTTCTTCTTCTTCTTCTTCTTCTTCTTCTTCTTCTTCTTCTTCTTCTTCTTCTTCTTCTTCTTCTTCTTCTTCTTCTTCTTCTTCTTCTTCTTCTTCTTCTTCTTCTTCTTCTTCTTCTTCTTCTTCTTCTTCTTCTTCTTCTTCTTCTTCTTCTTCTTCTTCTTCTTCTTCTTCTTCTTCTTCTTCTTCTTCTTCTTCTTCTTCTTCTTCTTCTTCTTCTTCTTCTTCTTCTTCTTCTTCTTCTTCTTCTTCTTCTTCTTCTTCTTCTTCTTCTTCTTCTTCTTCTTCTTCTTCTTCTTCTTCTTCTTCTTCTTCTTCTTCTTCTTCTTCTTCTTCTTCTTCTTCTTCTTCTTCTTCTTCTTCTTCTTCTTCTTCTTCTTCTTCTTCTTCTTCTTCTTCTTCTTCTTCTTCTTCTTCTTCTTCTTCTTCTTCTTCTTCTTCTTCTTCTTCTTCTTCTTCTTCTTCTTCTTCTTCTTCTTCTTCTTCTTCTTCTTCTTCTTCTTCTTCTTCTTCTTCTTCTTCTTCTTCTTCTTCTTCTTCTTCTTCTTCTTCTTCTTCTTCTTCTTCTTCTTCTTCTTCTTCTTCTTCTTCTTCTTCTTCTTCTTCTTCTTCTTCTTCTTCTTCTTCTTCTTCTTCTTCTTCTTCTTCTTCTTCTTCTTCTTCTTCTTCTTCTTCTTCTTCTTCTTCTTCTTCTTCTTCTTCTTCTTCTTCTTCTTCTTCTTCTTCTTCTTCTTCTTCTTCTTCTTCTTCTTCTTCTTCTTCTTCTTCTTCTTCTTCTTCTTCTTCTTCTTCTTCTTCTTCTTCTTCTTCTTCTTCTTCTTCTTCTTCTTCTTCTTCTTCTTCTTCTTCTTCTTCTTCTTCTTCTTCTTCTTCTTCTTTAAAAAAATGTAGTTGATAAAACTTATGGTTATTTGGAGGAAACAAAATGAATTATGGTAAATTTGAGAAAATTTGTGGCTCTGTGAAAATATTTGAGAAAAGTTATTTAAGACGTTACGAAAGATTGTTAGTGAATTATATGAGAAATTTAAAGGATGTTAACTTCTTAAAATATGTTTTATATGTTGAAAGTATGTATTGTGGATAGTAATACTATTAGTCCTTAGTCGTTTTAAACTTTCTTAGTAAATGTACTTTAAGGGGATTAGGAGTAAGAAAGAGTTTGTAAGGTAGTTAAAGTCTCAGGGACTAATTTAATAAAGTCAAACACTATTTGATTGAAGGTTTTGGCACGAAAGATATTTTTGTTGTGTTTGATTGTGGTAGCGATAATTGTTGAAAAAGCTATAATTGAGGTAAGGGCTCCTTCCAATTTTTAGTTTGCACATAAGGACCATATATGTGTGAATATGTGTTGGTTAATACTGACGTGATTATGTAGTCATGATTGATAATATGAGTTGCTACGTGTTATGAATTTTATTGAGGGGAATATGTTTTGAGTATGCTCTTTGAAAAGTATGAAAAATTATTAATGTGTAATGAGTATTAAAAGGGGAGTCTTTTAGTAGCTACATTTACATAATGATTGTTGTGAAAGAGTCAGAGTATGCTCATGCATTTCATAGTTATTGGTGATCGTGATGGGTCATGGTGTAAGTGGTGACCGCGATGGGCCACGGGATGGTTCCATGAGTTGATTGGTCTATCTTATCCTTACAAGGATTTTTAGTCATATAGGTATGTGATAGATTGCACTATGGTAAATCATGTTGATCTGTGATAGGTGGCACCTCGGTAATTAGTACTGGTTTATGAGAGGTGGTAGATTTATGATTTACGCCCCTCGATGAGGGTTTGGAAATTCCAGAATCATGTACACTGGCATATAAGCATTGCATTACGATGCTTGGCATGTGAGTCATGTTTATTATTATATGATATATGTATAAATATGTTCTATTATTGTTTGTTATCATGCCATAACTTCTAAGTGTTTATTGTTTGTCTTCATGACATAATTGTTAAATATTAATTGTTAATTTCGGTTGGTGACCCTTTACATTATTGTGGAAATTGGGATTTGCCCTCAGATGATACTCGAATATGTTCTACCCACTGTTACCCTGATGACGGAAATGCCGTTAGACTTCCTTGACTGGCACTCGCCGAACTGCTTGGACGTATGACCTCATCTCAAGCAGGGCTACATATACGAGTCGAGTCAGAGCTACCACTTTCGGTGAATGATCCTCTACTAAATATCTCAAAGGTAGTGAGCTATTTTGAGATACCTACACCGTCGAGGCCATCTATCTTGTGGGTGGATCGGACCTCTGAGGAGACTGATCCCTCTATGGTTGTTGAAGAGGATGAAGTTACTTCGAGGAAAGATATTGTGTCAGAAGGAACTTCTGCAATGTGTGGAGGTCACCCTTGTTACTGTAGTTGATAATGGATAATCAGATTAGTTTTTTGTTGTACAGGGCCTTAGTATTTTTCTTTTGGTGGATGTACTTATTTTGTTTTGGGATGATTGTATCTATGACATACCTTGACAATTGACTTTTTGGTGGGTCCATGTTCCATATTTTTTTTTATGTGACCATGAGGATATCATTCTTGGAGCCGTACTTATGTGCAGGTGTCTGCCGAGAATACCCTAGGGGTAGAGCAATGTCTGATAGGTTTCATAGCCCCAATGTATTTTCTATTTGTATACTTTGGATTATTGTCCCAAAAACTATCTTAGCTTGTTTGTATATATGATGTAATTATTTATGACTCTTGTCGTTTTGTGTTACGACGTATTATTTTATTAATTTGTTTTAAATATAAAAAATGCATCTGCGCTGTTAAAAGTCAAAGTGTTACATTGTGGCATCTGAGCTTGGGTTAGATTATAGGTCGAACTGTAGGTTGGGAGTCGTTATCTGATCATGCATCAAAGAATGTTGTTAGAGTTGCCAGGTCTTGTGTATTTGTTATGTGTTGATGTAGTCGAAAGTTATCTTTTGAAATTCTTCTAAGTGGTGTTAATATTTCTTCTTGATGTTGGTTTTGTAGGAAACAATGCTCCAAGAAGGAACAACGCTGCAAGAGTCAACGTCAAACGGGAGGATCAAATGGTCGAAGCAATGAATAACATGGTGTCGAGTCAAAGACTCTACGGGATCTGGAGAAGAGGGAAA
>NC_021165.2:36313483-36317936 GCF_000331145.2 Cicer arietinum
GTTGTCACAATCCTTCAAAGGTTAGGGGTGATGAGAGTCCATAAAAAGCTGACCAATGGATTCAGGAAGTGGAAAAGATATTCGAAATAATTAATTGTCAGACAGGGGTGAAGGTTAACTGTATTACGTATCTATTACTAGGGGATGTTGAATATTGGTGGAGAAGTACAAGACATCTGATGGGATCAACTTATAAGGTGGTGAATTGGGATTCGTTCAAAAGGAGGTTTTTAGACAAATGCTTCCTGATAATTACTAGGACTAAGTTGGGTGATTATTTTCGTAAACTGTACCAAGGAAATATGCTGCTAAATTTGAGTCATTGTCAAGACATTTGAGGTTTTTTAGTGAGGAGGTTGATGAACAATTTATATGTCACTGTTTCCAAAATGAAGTATGAGATTCAAGACTCTGTCCTGCCATTGAGAATTCAGTATTTCCAAGTCTTAGTGGAGAAATGTAGAGTAGTTGAGGACATGAAGAACAAGAGTTCCAATTGAGGAGGGAACTTTAGTTCAGGGGGGCCTAGTCGGGTGAACAATCAAAGAAACAAAAAAGGAAAGCAAGTTGTTAAGCTCTATAACTGACCACATAACAACAACAAGGTCAGAATCGTCCGGGGAACCAGAACTTTGGAAGACAATTGGGACAACTGATTTGATGTTTTCAATGTGGGGAAGATGGACATTATGCTAACACTTGTACCTCTAAGAGTCTTCCATACTACAATTGCCAGAAGCCAAGGCACTTTGCAAGGGGTTACTAGGCTCTAAAGGTGGAACCAACAGTGAATGCAACTAAGGCTACTTGTCCTACTGCTAAAGGACGCATTTATTGCATTGGTACTGAAGCTAGAAATCAATCTAGCAATTTGATCCAACTAGACTGCGAGATTGCAGATAACACTCTAACTGCACTTTTGATTCGGTGGCAACTCATTCCTTCATTGTTATGGACTGTGTGAATCGTTTGAAGTTATCTATGTCTTTTATGCCTTTTGATTTGTTTGTTTCCACACCTGCTAAGACTTTGACTATAAATACTGCATATTTACACTATCAAGTAACTATTAAGAATATATATTTCTTGATTAATTTGATTTGTTTACCTCTACAATCACTCGAGATCACTCTCGGTATGGATTAGATGTCGTATCATTATGCAATCTTCTCGCAAATTGGTTCTTTTCCATGAGCTAGGAGTCGTTCGGTATCTAGCTGCTACAAACTTGGAGTGCCACTGAGAGAAGGAATTCAAGAGTTTCTTTCATTGGATAACGTGAAGGCAAATGTAGATGTGAGCATATAAGAAGTGGTGCTTGTCAATGAGTACCCATACGTATTTCCAACAGAAATTCCAAGATTACCACCAATAAAAGAGGTGGAGTTCTTCATTGATCTACACTCAGGAACCGGACCTAGTTTGATTGTGTCGCCATTGGAATTGAATAAGCTCAAGGGACAAATTGAAGATTTGTTGGAGAAAGGATTTATCATACCAAGTGTTTCGCCATGGAGTGCTCTGTTATTGTTAGTTAAGAAGAAGGACAAAAGCTCGCACTTACGTGTGGATTATAGGAAACTTAATAAGGCAACCATTAAAATTTGTTACCCTTTACCACACATCGATGATTTGATGGATCAGTTGAGAGGAGCTGCGGTGTTTTCGAAGATTGATTTGAAGTCAGGTTATCATTAGATTTGAGTAAAATAAGGGGATGTTCAGAAAACTGCTTTCAGAACTTGTTACAGACATTATGAATATCTTGTTATGCCATTCTGTCGAAGTGCGGATTTTTGCTAGAAGAAGTGAACTTCTTGTGACATACTTGGATTGAGACAATCCTCACTTGGAAACAGTCTCAGACTATCACTGACATACGAAGTTTCGTCAGACTAGCAGGATATTACAGAAGGTTTATTGAAGGTTTTGCTAAGATTGTAGCTCCATTAACCAACTCACTAGAAATGACCAACCATTCACATGGACAAAGAAGTGTGAGGAAAATTTTCAATTACTAAAGGAAAAGCTGACAACCTCACCAGTATTGGTCTTACCACAACTAAAAGAGCCATACGAAGTTTACTGTGATGCGTCACACTAAGGTTTGGAATGTGTTTTGATACAACACAAAAAGGTTGTAACCTACGCCTCAAGACAATTGAAGACTCATGAAATAAACTATCCTACTCACGATTTAGAGCTTGCTGCTGTAGTTTTTGCATTAAAGATCTGGAGGCACTACTTATATGGATGCACGCTCATAGTGTTCAGTGACCATAAGAGTTTGAAATATTTGTTTGATCAGAAGGAATTGAACATCGTAAGAGAAAATGGACAAAGACTCTCATGAATTTTGATTTCACATTGCAGTACCACCCTGGGAAGGCCAATGTGGTGTCTGATGCATTGAGTAGAAGGAGTGTGTTAGTGTTTTCAGCAGTAATGGCTAGACAACAAGAGTTGTGGGAAGCATTTGCAGACCGTAGAAAACCGTTCTAAATTACACCCTCAATAAGGTAGTCAGATGGCTACCACTTGTAATATGGTACTACGACCACTCGAAAGAAAGAGAAGAATTGAGTATAAAATGGGGAGAAGCATAGAAAAGCCTCAAACTCAGAGAGATTTGGTGTGCTTTTCCAACTGAGGAGAACCCTCTATTTAAAGAGAAAATTTGCAACTGGATCAGAGAAAAAAGTGTGATCTCCACGCGTCCCGTGAGATCCTCCTAACGTAGCTCCAGTCAAGCATTCCCATCCGTAGGGTACGAACCAGTAGGATCGTCCTGGCTCTCATCTGAGGGCAAAGCCCAGATTTCCACAATAGTTGTAAAAGGTCACCAACCGAAATTAACAGTTAACACATAACATTTAAGTTTTTAAATGCACAAAATAACCTTTCACTAAGCATGCACCTTAAAAGGATTTTCCATATGCTATACATCAACCTAATCTGATCATCCTACCAAAAAACTATACACCCTGAGTGATCTCCACGCGCCCCGTGAGATCCTCCTAACGTAGCTCCAGTCAAGCATTCCCATCCGTAGGGTACGAACCGGTAGGATCGTCCTGGCTCTCATTTGAGGGCAAAGCCCAGATTTCCACAATAGTTGTAAAAGGTCACCAACCGAAATTAACAGTTAACACATAACATTTAAGTTTTTAAATGCACAAAATAACCTTTCACTAAGCATGCACCTTAAAAGGATTTTCCATATGCTAAAAGTTCATATAACACATGCCAAATAACAATGAAAACAAAATAAGGTTCTCAATCCATCAAGTAATACATAACTAACCAAGACCTTGATAAATCAATGAGCAATCTGTTATCTAACTCAAAATAAGAATTTCTACTAAGCCAATCGATTGGGCAATCGATTTCCTGAAGGTTTTTAGTGAAATTTGAATTATGGGCTTAATTCAATCGATTGGGCAATCAATTGACAGCATATCTCAGCCCCTGACTTAAATTCAATCGATTGGGCAATCGATTGGGCAATCAATTGACAGCATATCTCAGCCCCTGACTTAATGCCAATCGATTTCCAAATCGATTTTTGCTGAATTCCTGCATGGCCAAATCGATTTCCAAATCGATTTTCTTAATTGGTTTTGAAAAACATATTATAAAATCGATTGGCAAATCGATTATGTCACATTAGGGAAGTCCCTGTAACTCATCCAATCGATTGGGAAATCGATTTCCCTGCATATTCTTCCAAAAACACATAAACTAACTCAATATCATTCATACACAATCCCACATCTTAACACTTAGCAATGATAACGCAATCGCTACAACATCATGAGTTTCGAAATAGTATTGCAATCAAACATGCTATCACCAAATTCCAAAACATAACACTTAACACTTATAACACAATTACTACAACATCATGGGTTTCGAAATGGTATTGCAATCAAACATGTTATCACCAAATTCCAAAACATACACTTAACACTTATAACACAATACTACAACATCATGGGTTTCGAAATGGTATTGCAATCAAACATGTTATCACCAAATTCCAAAACATACACTTAACACTTATAACACAATACTACAACATCATGGGTTTCGAAATGGTATTGCAATCAAACATGTTATCACCAAATTCCAAAACATACACTTAACACTTATAACACAATACTACAACATCATGGGTTTCGAAATGGTATTGCAATCAAACATGTTATCACCAAATTCCAAAACATAACACTTAACACTTATAACACAATTACTACAACATCATGGGTTTCGAAATGGTATTGCAATCAAACATGTTATCACCAAATTCCAAAACATAACACTTAACACTTATAACACAATTACTACAACATCATGGGTTTCGAAATGGTATTGCAATCAAACATGTTATCACCAAATTCCAAAACATAACACTTAACACTTATAACACAATTACTACAACATCATGAGTTTC
>NC_021165.2:36318758-36338243 GCF_000331145.2 Cicer arietinum
TCTTTTCCTTTTCCTTCCTTCTAATTTCCTTTCTTTCTATTCTCTCCAAACAAACATATATATATATATTAAATATAACTTAACAAATATCTCAAACAAATATCTAGATATTTGTTAAATTACCATTTCACCCGTAACGCATTAAATTCTCCGTAAAGGATTCACCGCACTTAATTTAATTTATTTAATGACGAGTAATTCTAAACGGCATCAAAATATCTTTTTGCTCATATAAACTCCAAAATAATATTAACTTTGGCCAAAAAGCCTCCGAGCCAAAATTCAAAATACCCAAAAATACATAATGTATACTTTAAAATTATGGGTCTTACAAATTACGTAATCAACGTACCAATGAGATAAAAACACATGTATTTATTATTAAAATAAATAAAATATATTTTTTAAAATTTTATGAATACAAAAAAATAATACACCACTTAGTCCAAGCCCAAGCTCAGGCCCGACAGAGCCGGGCGGCAGCGGCGGCACGTGCGTGTGTATTGGTCCGTTTTGCATGCGTTCTTCCTCCACAAAATTGGGGTCAAAGTTCCATATCTCCACCTTGTAAACACTACTAGTGTGTGCTATCCCTCATATTTGGAACTTCCTTATTTTTCAACTCACGTCAACACTAACTCTCATTAATATCATCATTGTAACACCCCAAATTTCAAAATATACTATTGTATTAATTAAATAGAATTTTAAATAATTAATTTCGTATTAAAATTATTTTAAAATATATGTTGGTAAATTTTATGACTAATTTTCATTATATGGATGTTTTCTATGATGTGCTAGTTTTATAATATTAGACTCAATGATTAATATAAATAATAAATATTATATTTTATTATTTTATATATTTTTCTAAAAATAATAGTATTTTAGTGTAATATTTTAAAGAATAAGATTTTATGCGATTTTACGTGTATAAACGTGTACCCAATTAATGTAATATTTTATGTGCATTTGACTGATGCTAAAGTACATACGTAGTTATATTTCAATTATTTATAACTACTTCCTATTTTAATTATTTATTTTATAAATAATTATCTTGAGATGGTAGTAATATTGTGTTTGATTTTCTTTATTTTTATATACTTATTTTGGAATTGTTATTTTATATGTATATTTATTATGATTTAGTAATTAATATAAAATATTTTTGTTATATATATATAATTTTAACTATTCTTTAATGATATATTATTATAACATGGGTATTTTGAAAAATAAGTATGATTATAGTGGTTAATTTGAATATAAGAGTTTGAGTAGTTAATAATATGTAAGGTTAATAATATGTAAGATTAATTAATTTGAATATAAGGTTAATTATTTTAATTACTCTAATTTATCATATATCAGTTATGAAATATAAGTAATGTTTTATTAATGAAATTGTGTTTAAAAAAATTAGTATTGATAATTGTTGGTTTTAAAAAAATAAAATAAAAATAAAATAAATGACTAAAATGTATTTTATAGATTAGGTCCATATGCAATAGGAAAACCAAATTAAATAATAAAAAAATAAATAAAACAAAACTAAAAATTGAGAGAGAGAGAGAGAGAGAGAGAGAGAGAGAGAGAGAGAGAGAGAGAGAGCAGGCAGTCGTACAAGTGATAACAGCACAACTACACAAGTGATAACCATCTTTACCAACAAATTGACACCGGTTATAGAAAACTTTCTCCATTTTCATCTAAATTTCAGTATGTTGTTTCACTCATTTAATTAGTTAAATAAACCCACTTTCTCATATTTTTAATCATCTTAATTTCTCTCTAAAATACCAAATTTCTCCGTTTCTAAAATTACTTATTTTGCATCGTTCTTTTTCACCGTAAGTTTAATTTGAGTGAAACCAACACCAAAACGACTGTGTGAAAAGTGTCTATATTATCCACTAGCTGATTTTCTAATTTATGGTAACTTTCCTTAACTGAATTTCGAAATTGGTTTTTAGAGTGCCTTCGCATAATTTAATTTTGACGTTTACCCATAAATTGTCGAGTTAGAGCAATTGAAGGATAGAGAGTCAAAAAACAAAAGCTGTTTTTTCATGGAACCGCACTCAGATGTGAAAGCATTGAAATAAGTTAAAGGGTGAGAGAGTGTATCACCCTAAATTTTATAATAAACTATTTTATTAGTTAAGTACGATTTTAAATAATTAATTTAATATTAAAATTATTTTAGATTATATGATAACAAATTTTCTGACTAATTTTCGCTATATAGGTTATTTCTACGATGTGCTAGTTTTATAAATACTAGATTACATGAGCGATATAAATAATAAATGTTATATTTTATTATTTGATATATATTTTTTAAAAATAATAAAATTTTAGTGTAATATATATTTTAAAGAAAAAGATTTTATGCTATATTACGTGTATATACGTGTATCCAATTAATGTAATACTTTTATGTTAGCTTGACTGATGTTAAGTATGCACATAGTTATATTTCAATTATTTATAACTACTTTATATTTTTAGTTATTTTTTTTATAAATAATTACCTTGAGATAGAATTGATATTGTGTTTGATTTCGTTTATTTTTATATACTTGTTATGACATTGTGATTTTATATATATTTATTATGATTTAATAATTAATATAAAATATTGATTATATATTTATTTATTTTATAATTTTGACTATTTAATAATATGATGGTATTATTATAATGTGAGTATTTTGAGAAATAAGTATAATTGTAGAGATTATTTTGAATGTGAGAGTTTCAATTATTAGTAATATGTTTATTTTTATATTGATTATTTTAATTACTCTAATTTATAAAATATTAGTAATGTTTGAAAAACTGTGTTTGAAAGAATATTAAAAAGGAGATTAAATAATTATTAATTTTGTTTTTGCAAAATAAAAATAATATAGTAAAACCAAAACATAAATAAAGGGACCAATGAGTTTGATTCATGTGTGAATTCTAATTGTTAATAAAATAAAACAAACAAAAAAGGGAAGGGAGTTGAAAGGGCAGCCGTAAAACCAAAGAGATAACAGAACAATAATCTATCGTTTGACATCGGTAATCGATAATTGTCCTAGAAAACTTTCTCCATTTTCTTCCAAATTTGAGTATGTTGTTTCTTATATTTAGTTAGTCAATTAAACTAAATTTTCAAAAAATTTAACAACCTCAATTTCTTTCTGAAATACCTGACTTCTTTGTTTGTAGAATTCGTTATTTTGCACCGTTCTTCTTCATCGTAAGTCCGATCTGAGTGAAACCAACGCCAAAACGACCGTGTGACAAGTGGTTATATTATCCACTGATTAGTTTTCTGACTTATGGTAATTTTCCTTGACCGATTTTGGAATTTAGTTTTTTTTAGAATATCTTCTCATAATTTATTTTGACGTTTACCCATAAATTGTCGAGTTAGATCGATTGAAGGAGAAAGAGTCAAAGATCAAAGACTGTTTGATCGTGGAATCGTATTCATAGTTGAAAGCATCAATATAAGGTAAGGGGTGAGAGAGCGTTTGAATTCATGAGTATAATATATTGTGAGATGAACGGGAAAACCGTATTTTCCAACGATTCATTCGGGGCTCGCTATGTACGACAATAGCCCTTTGAGTAATAAATTAATTAATGTGCAAAATGGAAATTGTGAGATTAAAATTTGGAATAGAAATACTTATAAGGTGTTGATTGATTCGTTAAATGCGTAGTATTTAATTTTATTGTGGTATTTGATATTGTTGAGCATTTGATATTGTTGTGATATTTGATTTAATTTCGTTAAATGTGTGTCGTTTGATATTATTGTGATATTTGATTTAATTTCTTTAAATGTGTGGTGTTTGATATTATTGTGATATTGGTTGTTGAATTAATTTTATGCATATGTTTGATTAGATGAGTTTAAATGATGTTATAATAAAAATGGATATAATTTTATGTAATGATGATAATGTATGATTAATAACGGTGATGTGATAAATTTGTGATGAATACATGTGTTGTTGTATGATTGATGATAATGATGCTATAAATTTGTGATGAGTTAATTGGGATTAATGAAAGTGATGTTATAAATTGTGATGAGAATATTGTGATTCCAATTTGTGTTTGAGATGAAGGTCTTAATGGAGTACCATAGGCCAAGGAGGGGAGAAAATAAATATTGAGAATTTGTGAAGTGAAGATTATTTTGTCATCATATAGGTAGGGCCTGACAAGCCTAGTGATTCCGAGGAAGTACAACTGAATGAGTCTGATCAGAGAGGTCTGCTGTCGAGCCTTAAGGCAAGATTGTTAGACCTTGGAGGTATTCGGGTGGGGAATTCCTAGGTGACTTGGAGGTAGCACTCCAAATGTCGGGAGCTACCACCCAACACACATTTACCTCGACTATCACGTATATGTGTCTCAGGTTGAGTTGAGGGGATCTATGAGGACATGGCCAGTTTGAATTGTCCGTCCACCGAGATGGTGGCATAGTATCAAGCCTCTTAATCAAGTACTTCAGAGTTAGAATGGTACCACATTGTGAGGTAGAGTCTAAGCTCATGCATGACATTGCATTTTATTGTGCTTGTTTTGTTGTGATTAATATTTATCGTGTGTGGTGATAATTTATCTTAAACGATTTGATGTTATAGTGAACTTTATTGATTTTCCTTGAGTGATTTGCCTTTTTAATGAGATATTTTCTTGATAGAATGTTGGTGTAATGATACGGTTCTATTATGATTGTTTGCGTGTTTTTCTTACTTGTATTATACTGTCATCATGATTTCGAAACTCACATCCTTCGTTGTTTGTGTTTGACTGGCTTGGTCCTGCGTTTGCGAAATCGCAGTTATCACATGTCAATGAATCTTGAAGTTCAAGTTTGGGAGGAATAACGCTATGATAGGTGATACCGGGAATAAGGGTTTAAATTGTATTTTAATTTGATACGAATTTTTGTATGAAAATCTTAGAAGTACTAGTAAGTTTTTAAATTAAATCAAGTAATAATACTTAAATCAAGCTTATTGAGATTACACTATTTTAATGGAGAAAATAAGTTTAAAGTGTTCCTTTTGATTTTTGAGAAATGTGATATGTTAAGTTAAAAATAAAAGTTTTTATTTTCTTGGAAACATATTTTTATTTATCTGCTGCAAATTTTATAGAAATATAATATAAATTATTATATATATTATTTGGGGGTTTAAGGTGTCACAAAGAGCGTTTGAATGCATGAGTATAATATATTGTGAGGTGAACAAGAAAATCGTATTTCCCAACGATTCATCTGGGGATCGCTACGTACGGCAGTAGCCCTTTGAGTGATAAATTAAATAAAGTACAAAATGGAAATTGTAAGATTAAAATATGGAGTAGAAATATTTACAAGGTGTTGATTGATTTGTTAAATGTGTGGTATTTGATATTATTGTGATATTTGATTTAATTTCGTTAAATGTGTGATATTTGATTTAATTTCGTTAAATGTATGATATTTGATATTATCATGATATTGAATGTCGAATAAATTTGGTGCATATGTTTGACAAGATGAGTTTATGTGAGGTATTAATAAAAGATGATGTATTGTGTGATATGAGTTTGTTCGATGATAATGATGTATGATTTATGATGGTAATGTTATAGATTGTGACGAGTTTATGTGATTATGATGATGTGTGATTATGATTGTGATTATATAAATTTGTGATAAAGTGTCGCGGCCAAAAAGTTCGAGTTTTCCTCGAATTCAATGGAGTTGTCATCAAAATTTATTTTAAGTTAGGGAAAATATTGGAAAACCCTTAAAAAAAAATTGTATTTGATACCAGATTTTGAGTTCGTGAGTCGATTATGTATAGGGAAAGTATTAGCACCCCACGACATCCGCTAAAATATGGTTACCTATAATTATTTGTGCAAAATTATATCAACTTAAATATATTTATTTCTCTTTATTATTAAATATGAATATAAATTATTTTTCAAAATGTGATTTTACTTAAAAAAAGTATTAATGTGATTGAAAAAAGTGTGATCTTGCTCCTACGTGTCTCCCGTTGCGATGGAGAAATCAAAGCTACGTAGTTCTTGGTAGGAAATATGGATGTGTTGATTGCTTTTAAATAAATATTTTATTATTATTTTTATTTATTTTTAAATTGAGTTTCAAAACCAACAAATAGTTTAACTTGTGTCTTAACAACTCCAAGATTAACAAACACATCTAATTAATTAAATTTTAAAAAGTTGATTTTAGATCTATTTATTTATAAAAATAAATTTTAAAGCTATCAAAATATATAATTTGTACTATGTAACTCCGGGATTAAAAGATGTTATTTTTAGTTAACTTTTAATAATTTTTACCTATTAATTTGATTATGATATTAATTTATTAATTTATTTGTGAAGATGAGCCACCAAGTTGTCACAATTTGTGTTCTAATAACTCAAAGATTAAAATGATGTCACATCTAGTTAATTTTAATGAAATATTTGTTATAATTTTATTTTTATTTTTTATTTTTTTAAGAAAAAATACTAAATATTAAATAAGTTTAAATGATTCTTGGAAATAAAATAGCAAAAAGAAAAATATATGAACTTGTAACTTAATCTATTAAATAAAAAACAACATTTTAATACTAATTACAAATGTAATTCTCTTTTAACCTATTTTATAATAAAAAAAATTGTTATAACATAAAATAAATGATATTTATTGCTAGCTAATTATGTTCATAATTATTTATAATAAACAGAATCAATTATATTAAATATAATAAATATAGAAAATAATAATTTAATAGAATAAAGACAGTAATAATGTGTAGCAGTTGAATAGAGGAACAACTGTAACGAATATAGTTAAACGTGGTTGGATACAAGACAGCTAGAACGAAGCTTTGCTGTCAAAAAAAGATAGTGTCTAACCAAACAGTGTAAAAAAAAATTAAATTTACAACACACAACACTAAAAAAAACAATCAAAAGTACCTCACCCATTCCAACCTTTAAATTTCAGCCAAACCAACATTTATATAGAACAAAATCTCATCTTTCACATATTTTTGGTTTATTTCTAAAGTTTATATCTTCTAATAATATTATATGATTTGAAACAAAAGAAAGAGAAAATACATCATGTCTTGTTAAGACGGGTTTGAATATATGGATCTTTTCTTCTGTTTTGTTGTGGATAAAAGTCTGTTTATCTAAAAAATAACTCTCTCTTCTACCCTTTTCTCTCTTGCAGAGTCTCAGATCTATTTAATTTTTTTTAATCTATTTTCTTGATTTTTTTGTCTATTTATATGTAAAATGGTGAATCTCTCCGTTCAAGAGATAAATCTAAGCTCTGTATTTTGTATTGTTAAGCAAGAATGTTTAACTTGATTTTACATTGTTTTTGTAACAAATTTTAAGCATGATTAAGGAAAGAATGTCTTCAATCTATTGAGTAAAAGTAATTTGTTTATTAATCTAAAAAATAAATGGATGAGTCAAATAATTGGTTTGTAACATGTTTATATTAGGGATGCTAATTAAGGTAAAGAAAATAAAAGAATGCACAGAGAATGAAACAATATGCAAAGAAAACGAAAATATGTTGGCAAGGTTGATGGTGTTGGACTATGTTGGTTGGCTAAATAAAATAAAATTGGCATATCAAAAATGAAAAACATGAAAATAAAATAATAATAATAATAATAAAAACAGTGAAATAAACATATTATTATTATTATTACTTTAAAATGATTTTTAATTAGTCTGACAAAATTTAGGTATTACAGTTCCCCCTATTTAATTATTTTTACTAGAAAATACATTAATATTATCGCAGTGAAAAAAATAATTAAATATAAGGACCTAAATTTTGTCCTCCAATTTATAAATTGTAATAAAAATGATTGTCGACATATACATCGATTAAAAAGATTGTGTTCGAATTGGTTACCAATGCGTAGATCGACAACACATTTAAATGATCGTCTTCGAATTGGTTACCGATGCGTATATCGACAGGAACTTAATTGATCATTAAATGATCTTCTTTGGATTGATTGTCGATGCGTAGATCGACAGTAAATTTAAATGATCGTCTTCAGATTGTTTACCGATGCATAGATCGACAAGAATTTAAATGATCGTTAAATGACTGTCTTCAGATTGGTTACCGATGCGTAGATCGCCAGAAATTTAAATGATCATTAAATGATCGTCTTCGGATTTATTACCGATGCGTAGATCGACGAGGATAAGAAATGCAGACCATGAGCATGTAGGTCTAGTTCAGAAGGTAAATAAATAGAAAATTTTATTTATTTATATTTTTTTAATAATGAACAATGTAACACAAATGGTTTGTTGAGTATAAATATTATATATTTATGATTCATTCATCATGCATTGCACAAAGTTGAAAAGTTGTTGAGTATATGGAAAATATGAATGAAGATGCATAAACCATGTGTGACAACTTGAAAAAAATGTAAAATGCATGAAATGAAGATAAATTCTTGTTTAACTTTTTTTTTGGTTCCCCGATCCTTATGCGACTTTATACACCTACAAGATTCAATTGATCAACGAAGATAACAATCGTTATTTGCATGATAACTCTAGTATATCTTGTGTAATCACTTTTTTTTTCTTTCTTTTTCTTGAGGCCAATCAAATGTGCATTATTTAAAATGCTTACCCTTCATTTTTTTTATACACCCACATATCTTGAGTTCCCGTGTATGTATTTTGAAGCGTTAAAATATTTAAGATATATATATATTTTTTATATTTCCACATATTTCAAATTTCAATATTTATTATCTTAAAATAACATTTTAAAAATGCAATAACAAATGAACCATAAATCTGAATTAGTTTAGAAAAAGTATAAGGTACAACATCGAATGACAACATTGAAAAACGTACATTCATTACATTGAAAATAAAACAAATGAGGCAGGGGTTACTATGTGGTGAGTGTGTTTAGTTTTAGTTAGAGAGATAACAAACGTTAGTCATTTTTGTAATTCAGAATTTCTAAGAACAATAACTGCCCCAACTTGAAACGCTTGATCTTTTTGTTATCCCTAACTTTTGCATGGACTGCTCTTCCAAGTTTTCAATCCATCGGGATGCTCTAATCTTTGCCTAGGTCGCCTTTTCAAGTTTTCAACCTAGGGAGCCCAATTTTCTATTTTTTTTCAATTTTTTTTAAGCATAATATTTCTTGACTGCATCTGAGTATACTGGAAGTGGAAGCTCATTCCCATCCATTTAGGCGAGTATTAGAGCTCCCCCAGAGAAAGCTTTTTTTCACAACATATGGTCCTTCGTAGTTCAGAGTCCATTTTCCCCGAGAATCATTTTTTATGGGCAACATTTTCTTTAACACTAAGTCTCCTTCTCGAAACTCTCGAGGACAAACTTTTTTTCTCGTAGGCTTTTTTGAGTCTTTTCTGATATAGCTGAACCCACTCTTCCTCTTCTAGCTTTGTTTCCATCAGGACTCTGATAGAGGGAATTTCAACTTCAGTGGGAAGCACCACCTCCATTCCATACATCAATGAGAAAGGAGTTTCCCCTGTTGAGGTGCGAACAAAAGTTCTATAGCCATGTAATGCAAAGGGAAGCATTTCATGCCAATCCTTATATGTCTCCACCATCTTCTGTATGATCTTCTTGATATTCTTATTTGCTGCTTCTACAACCCCATTCATTTTTGAACGATATCGAGAAGAATTATGGTGCTGAATTTTGAAACTATCACACAACTCTGTCATCATTTTGTTATTCAGATTAGTCGTGTTATTAGTGATTATCTTATTTGGCAAGCCATATTGACAAATCAATTCTCTTTTGATGAATCTGACAACCACACTTCTTGTCACATTGGCATAAGAAGCGGCTTCAACCCATTTTGTGAAATAGTCAATAGCTACTAGGATAAACCGGTGTCCATTTGAAGCCTTAGGCTCGATGAGTCCAATAACATCCATTCCCCACATTGAAAATGGCCATAGTGATGTTAAAACATTCAAAGAGGTGGGTGGTACATGTTCTTTATCAGCATAGATTTGACATTTATGACATTTCTTTACATAACTAAAATAATCAGACTCCATGGTCAACCAATAGTAGCCAGCTCTTAAGATTTTTCTTGCCATTATGTGCCCATTTGCATGAGTTCCGAAAGAACCTTCGTGGACCTCTTGGATGATTTTCTCCGCTTCTGCTTTATCCACACATCTGAGGAGAACTATATCATGATTTCTCTTATAAAGCACATGACCATTTAAGAAGAAATCATTGACAACCTCCATAAAACCCTTTTGTCGTTCTCTAAAATACCCAATGAATATTCCTTATTCTTAACATATGATTTAATATCATAAAAATGTGGCTTGCCGTTAGACTCTTCTTCTATTGATAAACAATAAGCAGGTTTATCTCTTTGTTGAATTTTTATGACCGACACATCCTGACCAGTGCTTATTTTGAACATTGACGACAATATGGCCAAAACGTCAGCTAATTGGTTTTCTTCTCGAGGGATATGGTGAAAAGTAATCTTCTCAAAGTGTTTTGTCAATTCATTGATATGGGTGTGATATGAAATCAATTTGAAATCTTGCGTTTCCCACTCTCATTTCGTCTGATGGATGACCATTAATGAGTCTCCATATACCTCAAGAAACTTTACATTTGATTCAATAGCTGCTTTAATGCCCATAACACATTCCTCATATTCTGCAATATTGTTTGTGCAATCAAAACACAACCTAGCCGTAAATGGACTGAACTGATTATCTGGAGAAATCAAAATGGCTCCAATTCCATGCCTTAATGCATTAGAGGCACCATCAAACACCAACATCCATTTTTCTTTATCAGATGATTCAGTTTCTTCAAATAAAGTCATTATGCCTTCATCGGGGAATTCACACTGCATTGACTGATAATCTTCTACGGGTTGTTGGGCCAAATACTCTGCTAGTGTGCTTCCTTTGATAGCTTTTTGTGTAACGTATACCAAATCGTATTCTGATAACAACATCTGCCAATAGGCAATCCTTCCGGTAAGAGCAGGTTTCTCAAAGATATACTTAATTGGGTCCATTTTAGACACCAACCAAGTTGTGTGACATAACATGTATTGCCTCAAACGACGAGCAACTCATGCCAATGCACAAAATGTTCGTTCAAGCAGTGAATACCTTGTTTCACAGTTGGTGAATTTTCTGCCCAAATAATAAATAACATGTTCTTTCCTACCAGATTCATCGTGCTGCCCCAATACGCAACCCACTGACTCGTCAAGTACATAATAAGCGGTTTCCCATGAACATGAGGCACTAAGATGGGAGGTTTTGATAAGTATTGCTTAATCTTTTCGAAAGCTTTTTGGCAATTCTCATTCCATTCAACCTTTTGGTCTTTGCACAACAATTTGAAAATCGGCTCGCATGTAGGGGTGAGGTGCGATATGAACCTGACAATGTAATTCAATCTACCCAAAAAGCCACAAACTTCTTTTTTTTTTGTGCGTGGAGCCGACATTTCTTGTATTTCTCTTACTTTATCTGGGTCCACTTCTATCTCTTTTTGACTAACGATAAACCCAAGTAACTTGTCTGATCTTACACCAAAGGTGCATTTAGCAGGTTTTAAACAGATTACGAACTTTCTTAGTCGCTCAAACAACTTTTGAAGGTTAACAACATGGTATTCTTTGGTCTGAGATTTTGCAATTATATCGTCCACATAAACCTCTATTTCCTTATGCATCATTTCATGAAACACAGTTACCATTGCTCTTTGATAGGTTGCCCCGACATTCTTCAATCCAAATGGCATCACTTTATAGCAGAAAGTCCCCCATTGTGTGATGAATGTAGTTTTATCCATATCTTCGGGAGCCATCTTGATTTGATTGTACCCGAGAAACCATTCATGAAGGAGAAAATAGAGTATTGAGCAGTGCTATCCACTAGGATATCAATATAAGGAAGAGGAAAATCGTCTTTAGGACTAGCTTTATTTAAATCCCGATAGTCAACACACATTAGATCCTTCCCATCCTTTTTTGGAACATGTACAATATTAGTCATCCATTGATGATATTTTACTACAGCTAAGAAACCAGCATCAAATTGCTTCTTGACCTCTTCTCTAATTTTAAGTGACATATCAGGTCTCATCCTTCTCAACTTCTGTTTAATTGGAGCGTATTCAGGCTTGAGTGGTAGCTTGTGTTCAACTATGTTAGTATCTAGCCCAGACATATCCTGATATGACCATGCAAAGACATCCACATAATCAAATAAAAGTTTAACCAGCTTTTCTCGTTCATTTTCTTTCATAGACATACCAATTTTAACTTCTTTCTTATCATGTTCAGTCCCTAAATTGATCACTTCAATAGGTTCTTGATAGAGTTGGATTATTTTAGCTTCATGTTCAATTAACTTTTCTAGTTCTGGGGGAGGCTCACAATCGTCTTCACAATCCTCATCAATGTGATTGATTGGGCGTTCAAAATTACAAGAAAGGGTTCTAGTGCTGCTATTTTCAACATATTCATTTTTGACTCTGCATTGTTTAAATTAAGAAAAAAAAAAGGAAAAAAGAAAATATGAATAAGGATTGTAAAAAAAAAAAAAAGAAAGTTATCAATACATATGCCCTACTTAGTTAAGAAAGTTATCAAAACAAAACAAGTTGGAGAATTCAAAAATGCATTTATTGATAATAAGTACGGAATTGAAATACATATTCCCTACTTAGTTATCCTTATAGCCTTGGGCATAGCAAAAGGAGTTAAAAATATATAATTACTTTGAACATGAATTAACAAACACGGGAAACTCGACGATCTTCCAATTGTTGAGATTGGTGTTTGAAGGACAATGGTACACTAGCTTGAGGGTATCATCATCACCACGATCCTCTTTCGCAACAGCCACTTGATTATCATATATTATTCCGGCACTTTGAAAAACTTGGCGAATGCCACAAATAGGAATTTTCTGTGAATTCGGTATCCAATTTTCCCAACGAGTCATCCTACTTTCTCTTTTTTCCTTTGCATCCTTTTCTTTATCAACTTGAGTAGGTACATATCCCAACCCATACCTATTGTTCTTTTCTGGTATTTCTATCAACTTCCCTAAATTAACAAAACCTCCTCATTCCAACACGGATTTGGTAGACTTCAATGATGTGGTAGATAGTTTAGGTGTTTTTAAACGACATCTCTCACCCATGAAGACAACATTGGCAATTTCTAATACTTGAAAGAAAGTCTTTATGGCTTCCTATGTGTCTTCAATGAAGCTTGTAGAAGATAAATGAGTTACTATCATATCTTATTCCCCATATATTATTACCGGCTTATTGTTCACTATAAACTTTAGTTTTTGATGGAGGGTGGATGTCACTACTACAGCAGCATGAATCCACGGTCTCCCTAAAAGACAATTGTATGCCGATTTAATATCCATCACTTGGAAGGTTATCCCAAAGATATGGGGTCCAATTTGAATTGGCAGGCCAATCTCACCAACAACTTCTCTTCTATATCCATCAAACGCTTTCACCACCACAACACTAGGCTTCATATAGGCTCCATCAACAAATAGTTTTGATAGTGTTGATTTTGGCATGACTTTTAATGATGAACCATTATCAACTAGAACTCGTGCAAGAATATGATTGTGACACCTCACAAAGATGTGTAGTACTTTATTATGCTATGTCCCTTTAGCTGGTAATTCATTATCACTAAAACTCAGGCAATTACTAGCAGTGATGTTATCGACAACTCCAGCAAACTGATCGACGGTGATATCGTGAGTAACATGAGCCTCGTTTAAAACTTTCATTAGTGCTCTTCTATGTGCTTCAGAGTTCAATAACAAGGAGATAACTGCAATCTTGGAAGGGGTTTGATTTAGCTGATCCACCACCTTATATTCTCTTTGCTTAATAAACTTCAAAAATTCATTAGCTTCTTCTTCAGACACCGTCTTTTTACTAGTCTCTTGTCCTTTTATAGCATGATACATATCTTATTTCCCTTTTTCTCCATGAACTTCCTTTTTCCTAAGTTGTTCAGGAGTGACCACTCCGAGTCATTCCACCAATCCATGAAATGTTAGTGACATCAGTTCCTTTAGGTTTAGAGCCATCACTTGATTGATGATTGGCCAAGTGGGATGTGATTTCGTAATTCCACGGTACCGCCTTGGTATTTACGTAAGGAAAAGGGGTTGGTGCTTAGACAATTATTGCATTTGGCTTGCTAGGAGTTGACTTAAGATTCTCCTTTTTGTAAAGGATTTCCAAGGGTTTTGGGAAAGATATATTATTTTCCACACAAGACCCTATGGTCAACACATGATCATCTTTTGCATATTGGTCTATCCTATCTTCAATGACATTAATAGAGGCATCCTCGTGGCCCGGCAAAGGATTACTCCCTATGTTGGGACCGTCCTCCTTGAAGGTAAGCCATTTTGCATTAATCAATTCTTGCACTTTAGATTTTAGGGCTTGGCAATCTTCGACGGAACGCCCCACGGCTCCTGCATGGTATTCACATTTGGCATTTGCATTGTACCATTTTGGAAATGGTGGTTCAAGAGGTTTCATTGGTCTTAGGACTACCATTGAATTTTGAAGTAAACGAGGCAACAATTGGTTGTACGTGACGGGAATCGGGTCAAAACAGGTTATCATTTTTTCTCGATTAACTGGTGGTTTTAGAGATTCGGGATTGGATTTTGGTTCCATTGATTTTGTTGGGAAAATGTGGTAGGTGGTGGTTGATAAAAGGTGGTCTTGATGGGTGATATTGAGGGTATGAAGGTTGTGTGGTTGCGGCCACATATGGATAAGGAATGTAGGAAGTTTGTGGTATCGGGGCTGGAAGTTTGAGGGTCAATAAGAATTGATGGGTGGAAAATATGAGACTTTCGGGTTTACCATTACAGCGTTAGCGTCCCCTTTTTTCTTTTTTGTCAATGTCGTTTGGGGTCTTATCATGCCAGTTGCTGCACATACGATCTTGACACTCCTCATCCCACTTTCTATCCTTTCTCCTATCATGACCAGGCCAGAAAAGTTTGATGAAATACTCCCAATCATCTTATCATAAAAAGGCGACTGAAGAGTATCCATAAACATACCAACCATTTATCTTTCAAATAAAGGAGGTTCTACTTGTGATGTCATTTCCCTCCACCGTTGTGCGTATTCTTTGAAAGTTTCATTGTCCTTTTTCAATGAATTTTGCAATTGGATCCTATCAGGGGCCATGTAAATGTTGTACTTGTATTTTTTTAAAAAGGCATCAGCTAGGTCTTTCCACGAACGAATTCGATTTCGCTCGAGATGCATATACCAACTTAACGATGCCCCACTAAAACTGTCTTGGAAAAAGTGAATGAGCAGCTTGTCGTTATGATCATGAGAAACCATTTTTCTACAATACATAGTCAGATGATTTTTAGGACATGTAGCGCCTTTGTATTTTTCAAACTCAAGAACCTTGAATTTTGGAGGGATAGTCACATTGGGAACCTAACACATATCAAAAGCTTCGAGACCATAGACATTATGCCCCTCAATTGCTTTTATTCGCTCTTCTAAGACATGAAATTTTTCCTTTGATTGTGTATTGTTCCCAATGTGAGGTTGATGACAATTCCCATTAGCATCAAAATGGGGTACTTGGGGTGCAATATATGGAATATTTTCTAAGGGTATAGTGTTTTGGGGTGGCACGTAGCCCATAAGAGATGAGATTTGTGATTGGTTTAGGTTTAGGGGGTTGATAGTTGAGTGGTTTGGGTTGTTGTCCATGGGGTTGATGACTAAAGGTGGAGTATAACTGGGTGGGAGACCGTACATAGGAAATTTCATAGTTGTTGTACAAAGTTATAAACACAAGTTCAATCAAAAGGTAATTAACTCAATCATGTCAACAATTCAAATTAACTTCAATTTTAAGAAATAATTTCCTATTATATTCAATCACTTAAATAGGAACATAGAATCCACAAAATTAGAGTAAGAAGATAGTAAATAGTTAATTAGTAACTTCAAAAATATGTACAATTATACAAAAGCATTTATCACATAACACAATAATATAACGGGGAAAAACCATGATAGTGAAAATAATTAATACACAAGAAAACACAATTGACACGACTGACATTTGACTCACGTTGAACCGACACTCAACCTACTCGACCTGATTGGACATACCTGTTATGATACCACTAATGTGACACCCTAAACCCCAAAATAATATATATTTATATATATATATATATATATATATAATAATAATAATAATAATAATAATAATAATAATAATAACAATAATAATAATTATTATTATTATTTATATTATATTTCTATAAAATTTGCAGCAGATAAATAAAAATATGTTTCCAAGAAAAGAAAAACTTTTATTTTTCGCTTAGGATATCAAGTTTCTCAAAAATCAAAAGGAACACTTTAAACTTATTTTCTCCATTAAAATAGTGAAATCTCAATAAGCTTGTCTTAAGTATTATTACTTGATTTAATTTAAAAACTTACTAGTACTTCTAAGATTTTCATCCAAAAATTCGTTTCAAATTAAATAAGTAAAATACAAATTAAACTCTTATTCCTGGTATCACCTATCAAAGTGTGGTTCCTCCCAAACTTGAACTTCAAGATTCATTAACCTGTAACAATTGCGATTTTGCAAACGCAGGGACAAGGCAGTCAAACACAAACAACGAAGGAGGTGAGTTTCGAAATAATGATGACAATATAATACAAGTAAGAAGAACAAAAAAAAATCATAATAGAACCGTATCATTACACAAACATTCCATCAAGAAAATATCACATTAAAAAGTCAAAATCACTCAAGGAAAATCAACAAATTTCACTATAACATCAATTCGTCTTAGAGAAATTATCACCACACACAATACATATTAATCACAACAAAACAATCACAATAAAATGCAATGCTATGCATGAGCTTAGACTCTACTTCACACTGTGGTACCATTCTAACTAATTCAAATTGGCCATGTCCTCATAGATCCCCTCAACTCAACCCGAGACACATATATGTGACAGTCGAGGTAAACGTGTGTTGCGTGGTAGCTCCCGACATTTGGGGTGCTACCTCCAAGTCACCTAGGAATTCCCCACCCGAATACCTCCAAGGTCTAACAATCTTGCCTTAAGGCTCGACAGCAGACCGCCACGATCAGGCTCATTCAGTTGTACTTCCCAGGAATCACTAGGCGTGTTAGGCCCTACCTATATGATGACAAAATAATCTTCACTTCGCAAATTCTCAATATTTGTTTTCTCCTCTGGTTGGCCTATGATACTCCATTAAGACCATCATCTCAAACACAAATTTATTATAATAAATATATATAAAATCACAATGTCATAACAAGTATATAAAAAAAAACGAAATCAAACACAATATCAATTCTATCTCAAGATGATTATTTATAAAAAAAACAACTAAAAATAGAAAATAGTTATAAATAATTAAAATATAACTATATGCATACTTAATATCAGTCAAACACACACAAAAATATTACATTAATTTGGTACGAGTATATACACGTAAAATCTTCTAAGATGTCATTCATTAAAATATTACACTAAAATACTATTTAGAAAAATATATAAAATATAATATTTGTTATTTAGATTGCTCATGTAGTTCAATATGTATAAAAGTAGCACATAATCTAAAGCACCCATATAAGAAAAACTAATCACAAAGTTTATTAACATGTATTCTAAAATAATTTTAAAACCAAATTAATTATTTAAAATCATATTTCATTAATAAAATAGTTTATTATAAAATTTGGGGTGTTATAGGTCTACTATACCCGTATTGTGCAAAACAAAGGCTTCCAATGACTTATGATTGTTTGGTTTATCCAACGTGGGGTAGCCAAGTTGTCTCAGAGCTACCATTGGATTGTAATTTATACATCCTTTCGTTCCCTTGAGTGGTACTTTTGGAAAATCTCCGTATTGACATATTACCTCTTCCACTCCTTATTCTCTATAGTACCACAAAATTGTATCCCTAGTAAGGCTAGCTATACTTTTATCCCATTCACGATTACTTTTAACCCGAACATGATACCCTTTCTTGAACATGTGTGAAACAAACCAAGTATACAACACTTGAACACAACACAAAATTGTTTCCCCCTTCTTCTCGTGTCGCATATGCAGAGAGTAGTATACATCAACAAGAACCGCGGGAAATGGATTTTGTTTATCTTAGTTAATAGCTAAGAAGACATTGATGGTAGCAAAATCTACAAAATTATCAAGGTTTGGGAATAAAACAATACCATAGATAATGAGAGCCAAAACATCTATAAAAGTACTCCATTTTTTTAACGGCTAAATCTTGGCACTCTTGCTCTAGATATTTTCTTGAAAACCCCTGAATAGCCCATTTTTCTTCTTTTGTACTTGCCAACTCTCTTATATCGATTTTCAACACTTCAGCAATTGCGCCCAAACTCGGTGGTTGCCCGGTATATCGACAAGGATTTCCTTTCTCTAGGGAGTAACCCAATATTCGTTCAAATTCCTCTAATGTCGGGGCCAACTGAAAGTCTTGGAAGGTAAAACATCTTAAGAGAGGATCGTAATATTGAGCCAATGTTGTGAGGGCCCATGTTTGCACATTCACTGCCAAGAAATTTAGGATCTTCCCATATTTGTGAAAGAAACACTCACATTGTATAGTTTTCATTTGATTGCTGATGTCTCTTAAACTTTTCAAATTAGGTTGCTTGAACTTTAAAAGTAAAGTTTTTCTTTTTTCCGATCCCATTGTCCACTTAAATAATACGTGACTAAGGTTTGTATGATTCCCCAAAAACCTAAAAATTTATGCAAAATGTTATTATGTTATCATTTTTCCTTAGAAAGAGAAAGCAAAAATGTCATGAGATATGAACGAAACTATTATATATAAAGTCTTGAATGTATGAGATATTTTTTGGTTCGTATGGATATTCTTACAATGAAAGGATCTATTGGCTTATGTAGTGAAACTCTCACAAGGGAGGCTCTATGGTTCTAAACACGGTTCCTAGAGCCAATAATCATATTTTAGAATATTGTCAACAACAATAGGTAAACTATTTGGAGTGACAATAACCTCAACGGGATCAAACTCTAGGTGAGATCTTCATGCTAACCAAACAAGATGTACATCCAGAAGGCTACCACTAGGCAATCTCGAAACTAAGCTTAAGTTTTGTTCAAACCCGATTATAAGGTTCCACTCATAAGTGTGTGTCTCAGTAAAAGTGTAGGTGTTGAATAAGCATAATTCAATAACTCCATAATACTAACAAAACATATATGCATATACAAAATAAATAAATAAATAAA
>NC_021165.2:36338815-36346596 GCF_000331145.2 Cicer arietinum
GGGTATAAGGTTCCACTCATAAGTGTGTGTCTCAGTAAAAGTGTAGGTGTTGAATAAGCATAATTCAATAACTCCATAATACTAACAAAACATATATGCATATACAAAATAAATAAATAAATAAATAAATAAATAAAATAAACTAAAGATATACTAGCTTAAAAGAATATTATAATGCCAGCTCATACTTATTAAGAAATAATAAACACATAAAGAAAATAAAAATGAAAAACAAAAAAATATAGAAAAAGTTAAAAAATTATGCACAATTAATTTGTATAGGCTTGACTCTCTAAGAATGTCTCCAGCGGAGTCGCCAACTGTCGCGACATAAAATTTCGAGTTTTCCTCGAATTCAATGGAGTCGCCACCAAAATTTATTTTAAGTTATAGAAAATATGGGGAAACTCTTAAAAATGGTCTTTGATTATGTATAGGAAAGGTATTAGCACCCTACGACATCCGTTAAAATACAGTTACCTATAATTAATTGTGCAAAATTATATCAACTTAAATATATTTATTTCTATTTATTATTAAATATGAATATAAATTATTTTTCAAAATGTGATTTTTTGAGATAAAAGTGTGTTTAAAAAGAGCGATTTTTTGTTTGTTTATTGTGCTTGACAAGAGTGTGATCTTGCTCATACGTATCTCCTGGTGCGATGGAGAAATCAAAGCTACGTAGTTCTTGGTAGGAAATATGGATGTGTTGATTGCTTTTAAATAAATAGTATTTTCTTATTAAAAAAAGTTAATTTTGAAGAACATAAAAATAAACTTGCTTGATTTGAAAAATTATTTTAAAATATGAGTTTTAAGACAATCGAATTGTACAACTCGTGTCTCAAAACTCAAGGAGTAAAAAGATGTCACATCTAATTTAATTCTCTTAAGAATATTTTATTATTATTTTTTATTTTTAAATTGAGTTTCAAAACCAACAAATAGTTTAACTTGTGTCTTAACAACTTCAAGATTAAAAAACACATCTAATTAATTAAATTTTAAAAAGTTAATTTTAGATCTATTTATTTATAAAAATAAATTTTAGAGCTATCAAAATATATAATTTGTACTATGTAACTCCGGGATTAAAAGATGTTATTTTTAGTTAACTTTTAATAATTTTTACTTATTAATTTGGTTATGATTTTAATTTATTAATTTATTTGTGAAGATGAGATTTAGAACCACCAAGTTGTCACAATTTATGTTCTAATAACTCAAAGATTAAAAAGATGTCACATCTAGTTAATTTTAATGAAATATTTGTTATAATTTTATTTTTATTTTTACTTTTTATTTTTTTAAGAAAAAAAAAATACTAAACATTAAATAAGTTTAAATGATTCTTCGAAATAAAATTAGTAATAAACACGAAAATAAAATAGCAAAAAGAAAAATATATGGACTTGTAACTTAATCTATTAAATAAAAAAAAAAACATTTTAATTAATACTAATTACAAATGTAATTCTCTTTTAACTTATTTTGTAGTAAAAAAAAATATTATAACATAAAATAAATGATATTTATTGCTAGCTAATTATGTTCATATTATTTAAAATACACATAATCAATTATATTAAATGTAATAAATATAGCAAATAATAATTTAATAAAATAAAGACACTAATAATGTTAATAATGTGTAGCAGTTGAATAGAGGAACAATTGTAACGAATATAGTGAAACGTGGTTGGATAGAGAACAACTGGAAAGAAGCTTTGCAGTTAAAAGAAGTTAGTGTCTAACCAAACGAGTTGCAGTGGAAAAATAATTTCAAATTATTTTTAAAAAATACCTCACCCATTTCAATATTTACACAAACAAAATTTCAGCCAAACCAATGTTTATATAGAACAAAATTTTGGTTTATTTCTAAAGTTTATATCTTCTAACAATATTATACGATTTGAGACAAAAGAAAGAGAAAATACATGCCTTTTCGACGATGGGTTTGAATATATGGATCTTTCTTCTGTTTTGTTGCGGATAAAAATCTGTTATCTAAAAAATAAATCTCTCTTCTACCCTTTTCTCTGTTGCAGTGTCTGATCTATTTTAAAAATAAATTCCTCCATTTTGTTGATTGTTTTGTCTCAATTTACATGTAAAATCGTGAATGTCGCCGTTCACGAAATAAATCTGACCTCTGTATTTTGTATTGTTAAGCAAGAAAGTTTAACTAGATTTTACATTGTTTTTGTAACAAATTTTAAGCAATGTTTGATTAAGGAAATAATGTCTTCTACCTTTTCTATTGAGTAAATGTAATTTGTTTATTAAGCTAAAAAATAAATCAAATGAGTCAAAGAACTGGTATGTAGTATGTGTATATTAGGGATGCTAATAAGGTAAAGAAAATAAAAGAATGCACAGTGAGAATGAAACAATATGCAAAGAAAATGAAAATGTGTGTTGATTTTGCCAGGAAGCTGTCTTAGTGTTTGAGTGTTTGACATGAAGCGTGTTTTGGCTATTTTTGCAGGATTGACAAGAAGCAGAAAGCGTGTTGGCATGGTGTTGGACTATGTTGGTTGGCTAAATAAAATAAAATTGGCATATCAAAAATGAAAAACAGTAAAATAAAATAATAATAATAATAATAATAATAATAATAATAATAATAATAATAATAAAACAATGAAATAAACATATTATTATTATTATTATTACTTTAAAATAATTTTTAATTAGTCGGACAAAATTGAGGTATTACAATGAGAATATTGAAGTAACCCCATAGTTGATGAAATAATGGTGATTCTAATTTGTGTTTGAGATGACGGTCTTAATGGAGTATCATAGGCAGACGAGGGGAGAAAATAAATATTGAGAATTTGTGAAATGAAGATTATTTTGTCTTCATATAGGTAGGGTCTGACAATTCTTGTCATTGTTTTGTTGTGATTAATATGAATTGTGTGCGATAATAAATGTTGAGATGATTTGATGTTATAGTGAAATGTATTGATTTTCTTTGATTTTGACTTTGATTTTATTATGTGATGTTTTTCCTTGAATAATGATTGTTTAATGATAGAGTTTATTTATGATCATTTGTGTGTTCTTCTTACTTATATTATACTATTAACATGATTTCAAAATTCACCTCCTTCGTTTGGAGAAACATCGCTCTGATAGGTGATACCGAGAACAAGAGTTGTAAATTTGTATTTTTTGTATTAAATTTGAAACAACTTTTTATAAGAAAACCTTATAAGTACCAGTAAGTTTTTAGAATTAAATTAAGTAATTATATTTACATCAAGCTTATTAAGATTACACTGTTTTATAGGAGGAAAAAAGTTAAAAGTGTTCATTTTGATATTTGAGCAATGTGATATCCTAAATTAGTTATAAAAGTTTTTATTTGCTTGGAAACATATTTTCCTTATTCGCTGTGTATCTAATTCAAAAAAAAAATCTAATATAAATTTTTAAATATGTTATTTTGGGGTTTAGGATGTCACAATCATTATTTCCAATAATCTTCTATTAATATCATCACCATTTCCAACAGTTTTTATATGCAAAATCTAAAACTATATTTAGAATGGTGAAATAAATTTATATTTAGAATGGTGAAATAAATTTTTAAGTTTTATAAAAAAAATTATATTTTTTTATCTAACACTTTTATTTTTTTTATCTAAAACTTTTATTTTTAATTCTTATAAGATTGATACTCTTAGTCTCTTAAAAAGTATTTGAAACCAAAATTAAACTAAAAATAATATACAATACTAAAATTGAGAGATCATAATTTTATAAAAGTATTTCAAATCAAGGATAACCTACGGAAATAAAATTCAACCTATCTAAATAAATCAACATAAATCTTGTACCCAAAAAAATATCTAACATAATTTACTTGTTGAAATTAATTCAATAATTTAATCATTGATTTCTTGAATGAGGCGGTGTTACTTTGTATTTTTAATCAGTGGCCATTCTTCCATCTATGATGTGAGATAAATTTAGTACTATTATATGTGAGTGAAAATCATATATTGTTGGAGTTTGTGTCTTATGATGATAAATTTTGAATGTAACATATGACTATGAAAATATGCATTGATTATTACTTGTTGACTTATGATGTTACCACATTGATGAATATCACGAAATGCATATTGCATTTTATTGAATAATGATGAACTCGACCTGTGCCAATGATGGTTCTCTTAATGGAGTGAGTAACCTAGGCCAACAAGGGGGAGAAAAAAGATGTTGATAATTTTTAAAGTGAAGATTATTTGGTCATCATATAGGTAGGGCCTAACAAGCCTAGTGATTCTGGGGAAGTACAACTGAATGAGCCTGATAGTGGCGGTCTGCTTTTGAGCTTTAGGGCAAGATTGTTAGACCTTGGAGGTACTCGGGTGGGGAACTCCTAGGTGACTTGGAGGTAGCACTCCAAATGTCGGGAGCTACCCTACAACACACGTTTACCTCGACTATCGCCTATATATGTCTCGGGTTGAGTTAAGGGGATCTATGAAGAAATTTCCAAATTGAATTGTCTGTCCACTTGCGTGGTGGCATAGTATCAAGTCTCCTAACCAAGAACTTCAGAGTTAGAATGGTACCAAAGAAAGAGGAGGAGTCTAGAGTATAAGAGCATGCATAACATTACTTGATTTGTGTGTTTACTTACTTGATGTTGTGGATTGTATCAATGTTTTACCTTGATTATTCTTGTTGATTGTGATTTGATATGATACAGTGTTTAATATATTTTACGTGTTCTTCTCAATTATTTATACTATTACATGTTTTTGAAGCTCACCCCTCGTTGCTTGTGATTGGCACTTGCGAGAGCGTAGTTATTTTAAGTTATCGTTTGGTGATCAACGCTCTGATAGGTGATACTGGGTGGGAGTAATTTGTCGTATTTTGTTGAGTTATGAACTAATTTAGATTTTTGTAAATTCGATCGATAAATTGTGTTATTTTTATCTTTTATTCGAAGGTAAAAATTAATTGTCCTTAAGTTTAGAACATTTTTTATGTTAGAAATATTTATTTAATAAACCACAACTATATTAGATATTAAAAGAATTTTTATTGAAAATTTTTATGCAAACATTTTGGGTAAGTGTGAATGTAAAATCCTGAACCTTATAGTTTAAAGGAAATATATAATTTTTTCTGAATACAAAAAATTAATACACCACTTAGCCCAAGCCCAGACTCGACCGAATAACGGTGGCAGCGTCCGCGCGCTTGTGTGGTGGTCAATTTTACATGTGTTCTTCCTCCTTCACAAAATTGAGGTACCCCTTGGGGCATTCCCCAAGTTTCATACCTCCACTTTATAAACACTACTAGTGTGTGATATCCCTCATATGTGGGACTTCCTTATTTTTCAATTCACACCAACACTAACTCTCATTAATATCATCATTATTTCCAACAATCTTCTATTAATATCATCATCATTTCCAACCGTTCTTATATGCAAAATCTCTTCAAGGGTCTTGCAAAAGAGAAGGTGGGGTGCTTGTGATAGCTGAAAATTTACTAGAGAAGTAGGTGATTTGGGTTGAAGAAGAGAGATGGTGAATATCCTAAAATGTATGCATGTTCTAGTATGGAAGGAATATGATTAAGTCTAGTGAAAGTGTAAGATCAACTATAGTGAAAGTTTGAAAATGATTGTCCATGTACACGATCTATCAAAGTTGTGCACATTAGACAAAACCTATAAATTATTGATGTATTTGATCCAAAGTTCTTAAAAAGGTGAGGTGAATAAAATTGTTTGAGAATATAAAATTCTTTTTGTGGTATTAGCTTAAAGATAAAGTGAGAGTCTTCAATTGTTATTTGCATCGGTGAGATCTTCAACCACTTGCATGATCATGTGTCGGCATACATTGATTTAGTATGGGATGACATTTGTGTAGGGGTGGCAAAAAGTAATCAAAAAATTAAATTGATTTAGAGAACCGAACTAAACTAAATTGGAACTGAACCGATTTATTAAATTAAAAATCAAACTGTATTTTAAAAACAATTTTTTAACTTAAACGGTTTTTAAATATTAGAATTGAAGTGTAACCAAATTGAACCATAATTTGTATAGTTTTAATTCAAAACTAAAATAAAAAATAGCAAAACACTAAAATGTTAATAACTCATAATGATATAACAACAAGTCAAATTAAATTAAAATCAATTCGGTTCAGTTTAGAATAATAAATCAATTCACTAATTTAAAGAACTAGTTCGATTCAACTTTAAGTAAATTAAAACAAATTCGATTCAATTTTTTCAAACTAAAAACCAGTAAAATTTAATTTTCAAATAATTCTAATTTAGAATTGAACTTTACTCACTTCTATATTCGGTGATCATGCTCTCTTTTAGTATATTTCATTTTCACTTTATGTTACATTTATTTTTAATTACATTTTATTTTTAATTATTTGTCAATTTGTAATTCGTTTAGCTCTTGCACAACAAAAAAACAAGGAATTTGTGAGGGCCAAAAGCCCTCACAAAGGGCAAATAGCAGCCACAAATGGGCTATTTGTGGCGGCCTTAGGCAGCCACAAATAAGCTGGTCACAAACTTTTGTGAGGGCTTTTGCAGCCACAAAGTTTGTAAAACACGTCGGCATTTGTGAGGACTTTTGCAGCCACAAAAGGCTACCTTTGTGAGGGCCTTTGCAGCCACAAAAATCTGCTTTTGTGAGGGCATAGGCCGCCACAAAGGACAGACTGATTTTAAAAAATTCAGCTTTTGTGAGGGCCCAGGCCGCCACAAAATCCCTCCTTTGTGAGGGTTTAGGCAGCCACAAAGTACATTCAGATTAAAAAATAAATATTTTGTGAGGGCTTAGGCCGCCACAAAATATTACGTATATTAAAAAATTAATTTTTTTAAATTCAAAATTAATACTGTATTATAATATTATATATAATAAATTAATATAAATTAAAATTAAAATTTAAATAAAATTAAAATTAAATATTAAAATTAAAATAAATATTATATATAAAAATATAATATTAATAATAATTAAAGTAATTACCACAAAATCAAATAAAACATGCATTCCAAAATTAACAAATAATGTCTTACAAACCCAAAATTTATAAATAATGTTTTACAAACCCAAAATTAAACACACAATAATTAACTAAGACAACATAATTAATATGTGTTCATACAACCCAACAATAAATTATGAAATTATTCAAATGACATCAATCCTCATAATAATTACTCTGACAAGCTCCACTCACACCATCATTATTTCCTGCCATGTTACCCGACGAAAGTAGTCCCTCAAAAGTATTATTAATTGGTCTGATCAACCCAGTTGTTGGCATAGTTGGCCGGTATGCAGTTTGATGATCTGGTTGAGGTTGAGGAAGTTGATGTGAAGAGGACGGAACATACTGATAATTATGAAAATATTGTTGTTGCTGAAACATTGGCGGCTGTTGTTGGGATCCCGGTGTTGCTGTTGGAAATTTGGAGGCGGTTGCTGCTGCTGGGAGTATTGAGAGTAATTTTGTTGCTACTGGAATAGTGGTTGTTGATGCAAGTATTGAGGCCAAGGTGGGAACTGCTGATGAAACACAAGAGGAAATGAAAATTGTTGTTGTTGCTGAAACTGCTGCTGCTGCTCTTGAAACTTTTGTTTCCATTCCTCATTCAATTTATCAATTGTGGCTTGTATCAGTTGTTGTGTCTTTTCTTCTTGCTCACTTGCCCATTGCTTCTTTAACTGGTCAAAATTATCTATCGACGGACGA
>NC_021165.2:36346678-36349867 GCF_000331145.2 Cicer arietinum
AAAGGTTGATGATAAACTACCGGCACCCAACACACGCCCTTTGTACTTGCCACCACTGATGTGCATAAAACTTGCGGTCTCATATTGTTTCCGCTGCACTGGACCAGCTCGCTGAGCAGGAGGAAGAGTAGCTTGATGATCATCCCATTCTTTCATGATTTGTTGAAGTTGTTCCTATATTAAAAATAAAAAAATAAAATAGTTAATAATTAATATATAATAATTTATAGGTCTAATTAATATATAACAATTAATATATAATAATTACCTGAATATTTTTTGATAATTCATCAGTATACTCATTTGTTTCAGGATTAACATGAAGATAGCGATGTATCTCAGCCTGAGTGACCTCCCTTCCAAGTTGCTTTTCCTAAAATATTAAATTAATGTCAAGTTTATAAGTTGGTGAAATGTGATGATTAATTGAATATAAATTAATAGATATATATTATAAATAATAATAAATTACCATATAATATTTAATTTCTCCAGCAGACATGGAACCTCCCTTATGAGTACTGGTACCCCTCTCAGATGCTCTATTAGTCTTTGCTTTTTCTCTCTTCTGTTTGTAAGCATCTGTGTTCCATTTCCTCCACAAAGCAGTCCAAACATTTTCACCAATCCAATTAGGCCGTTTTTCCTCCCCCTTATTACGTGCGTAAGCCAACATAGATGAGAGACGCTTTGAAAAGCGATGGTCAAATGAAGCCAAAACTGCGGCATCATGCTCTCTTTTCCAAGTGCATTTGGTCTGTTGTTTGTTGAAATTTAAAAAATATTAAAAATATAATTAGTAATTCAGTAAATTAATCAAATGTATAAATAAATAGTAATTAAATAAATTAATCTAATGACTTACTTTGAAACAATGTAAAAACTGATCAACTTCCCTAATTTGAGGTGTCTTATCCTCTTTTATCTCACCCCAAGACAACCATGGTTTTTTATATTTCTCTTGTATGACTTCAGCAATTGCCTTTGCAGATGATTTAAAAGGAAGATATCTTCAAAGTTTATATGCAAATTAAATATAAAAATAAATTAATAAAATTAATAATGTATTTACATTGCAATAATAATGAAATATTTAATCAATCATAGTTTACATACCCATCTCCTTCTGGAATGATGACAATGCGGTTGTAGCAATCAACACATCCGGGATCCATTATTTCGTCTAAGGTATAAGGCTCTACTGGGACCTCCGGATATAGAGGAATAGCTCCACCACTAGTACCAATGGACGGCATCGGCATGAGAGATGGGTCATTAACAACACGTTTAGCAACTTTTTTCTTACCACGTGATGTTTTGGATATTCCTCGTATTGCCGTTGTTCCTGTTCCTCCCGATCCATCCGAACCTCCTGATCCTCCTACTCCCGACACTGAAGCCATGTCTATATATATATATATATATATATATCCATATCCATACATATATATAATATAATATGTGTGTGTGTACAATTAACATAAGATTAATTAATAATGAAATATACATAAATAAATTATAACATTCACATAAATAAAGAAATATATATAAAATATATATATATATATAAGGTGTCGTTCATTTCACATTATAATATATAATATTATACATATATATACACACATATATATATAAATAATTAATTGTCTTCGTCATTGCCATCGTCATCATCGTCGTCGTCATTTGATGAGTGAATTAAGTCATTGCCTTCATCATTCTCTAATTCATCTATTTCTTGTTCATCAACTTCTTCTCCAATGTGTGACTCATGACAAAGTTGACTAATAGTATCATCTCCAATCACATGATCCAAATTTGACATTTCATCCATTTGAAATGCAACTTCTTCATTTTGACCTGCTTCAACTTCTTCGATTCCACTCGTTGGTCTTGTTTTGATTGCAGCACACCAACCTTGTTTGCTTTTGACGGTTGATGGATAAGGAACATAATACACTTGTCTTACATTATGGGCCAGGGCAAATGGATCAAACTGTGGATATTTTTTGCTCATACGAATGTCTACAGTATTGGATATGAAATTTATTTTAGTTCCTCTTCTAGATGGATCAAACCACTTACAGTAAAAAAACACCACTTTTTTCGCATAATCTAGGAACGTGTAGTCAATTTCGTAAATATGCTCAATTATGCCATAGAAATCTTCTACTACACCACTATCAGAGACACTTTTCATACAAACTCCACTATTAATTGTTTCTTTTCCTTCAGTCCAAGATTCAATGTGAAATTTGTATCCATTGACGTAATAGGTGTGCCATTCTTTGAAACTTCTATTCGGGCCCATAGATAAGTGCCTTAAGTGGATGTGGATAGGAGTTTGTTCTTCGAGATGCACTTGTTGTTGAAAACTTAATGGGGAATTTGAATGTATATGATCAGATGATTGTCCCGTAGTTAAAAATGCCCTGATCGATGACCATATATATGGTGAATATCAATTTAATCATATAATTAAATATAATTAATATGAAGAGGAATGTTGTCAAAGAAATTTTTCTCAATATGCATTACATCGAGATTATGTCTCAAAAGATTATCTTTCCAATACGGTAGATCCCAAAAAATACATCTTTTTGTCCAATTGTGCCATTGTCCATAACCTTGTGGTTTACAGGCCACACCATTAACAACATGTACCTTTGGCATATCTTTTACTTTATTCCAAACTTGTTCTGATGTCAACTTAAGCGGTGGTCCTAGACTTTCTGCATAGCCCTTCATAAATGCAGCTTTGTTCCTTCTAAATGCATGATTAGCAAGTAAAAACCTACGATGCGAGTCAAACCACGATGCTTTCTCGCCAAATTTTAAAGTAAATGCTTTTGTATCTTCCATACAAATAGGACAAGCTAATTTACCATGGGTGTCCCATCCTGACAACATCCCATAAGCAGGGAAATCATTAATGGTCCACATCAATGCAACTCTCATCATAAAATTTTATCTTCGAGCAATATCATATGTCAAGACACCATTCCACAACATCTTCAAATCGTCACTCAAAGGTTGTAAAAAAATATCAATACCAGTTGTAGGATTAGAAGGACCTGGTATCACAGTAGCTAAGAACATATAAGGTTTAGACATACACATATCAGGAGGAAGATTGTAAGGAGTAACAATAATCGGCCAACAAGAATAAGGAGTAGACGATGCTTGTATGTA
>NC_021165.2:36350112-36362736 GCF_000331145.2 Cicer arietinum
TGACAATGTAAACATGCGGAATTTACTGTCAAAGTCTTAGCAGGCGTAGAAACAATCATATCAAAAGGTAGAGGCGACACAGATAACTTCAAACGATTCACACAATCCATATCAATGAAGGAATGGGTTGCCACATCACAACTCGCTTGAATTTCTTTTATTCTCATAATGCCACGTCATCTTTCCTGCAGTTTGTATTGATGCAAACAATCTCTGCAATCTTGATACAATAGGTAGGTAAAACATTGCTTTCCTTGGAATTGATTTCCCCTACTTACCCTAGAGTCATTCCTTTGGTGATACCTTGGTTGTTGACAAAACTTGCATTCAACTAAGTTAGCATCATTCATACCAAATTCATTGTCATAATACAACATGCAACCTTTAACACAATAATCGATCCTCTTGACACCTAATCCTAACTTTGACACTAACCGTTTCACATCGTAATAACTTTGCGGCAAACCATCTCTAACAGGTGTTGTGTCTAACATCATTTTAGTCATCAAATCCAAAGCTAAATCAGGAACATGAAATTGAGACTTTAGACCTAATAGTCTAATACACATTGATAACTTTGAGTTTGAAGAACCTTCAAACAACGGTTTATTTGTCTCTTTCAAAAGACCATAAAATCTCTGAGTTTCTTCATTGAGAAATCCATCGGTATCGTCATATTGATCTTCATTGAATGACAAATTAACCCCAACAGCATCCGAGATCATATCATTCATCGCCTCAAAGTGTTGATAGTTATAATAATCTATACCTAACATGTTAGTACTACTTGAAGGACCTATGTTATAATACTCCACAGATCAATTAGGGGAGCATGCATTTGCAAACAATATAATAAATTATTATCAATACAATAATTATATAAACCGAAATAAAATTTTAAATTATATTTTTTTAATAATAAGACTAACAATATATCAGTACTTATAACAAAAAATAATAATTAATATCATCAATTTTAATAGTTTTTTATTTAAAAAATAGTTATGTTAAAATCAATAACTTTGGCATATATGTCAATTAGGGGATTATTAATTAATATACAAACAATATAATAAATTATTATCAAAACTATATCATTATATAAACCTATATAAAATTTTAAATGATGTTTTTTTAATAATCAAGACTAACAAAAAATATCAACACTAACAATCAATAAACTATATTAATATGTATCAAGACTTAATTATAACAAAAAAAAAATATCATCAATTTTAATAATGTTTTTTTTTAAAATAATTATATTAAAATCAATATATTTTAACCATGTTTGAAACTTTTATTTATCATATATTATGTAAACAACATCATTCCTATTTTTTTAAAAATAAATCTATAATAACACACACACATACACACACACACATATATATATATATATTACTAATCTATATTTTAAAAATAATATATATATTTTCTAATCTAAATTTAAAATATATAAAATACTAACTTGATGCCGAGTAGCGTCTGACTTGAAGCTTTCACTCACGTACGATGCTTACAAGTCTTCGAAGTAATTAACAACCACTCCAATATATAGTACACATATCTAATATTGGAAAATGGAAACCAAGGTCCATTATTATGTAACAATTTCAAAACAGAACAGATCAACAAATTTCAAAAAGAAAAGATTTATTATGTAACAATTTATTAGTTTTCGTGACAACAACAAATTAATAAATACAGTACCTGAGACAACGTATCTAATTTTTTTAAAGGAGGAGCAGTAGATGGCCGCACAGTACGTAGAGGAGATGAGGGTTCCCAAAGTAGAGGTGATGAGGGTTCGTAAATTTGTTTTAAATTTATTTTTATTTATTTAAAGTAAATGATTTTATTTAAAGTGAATGATTTTACAACGCTTGTAGAATAAGCGCTCTAATAGGTCCTTCAATTATGTGACATTTTACAATGCTTGTAACAAAAACGCTCTAATAGGTGCGCTTGTAAAAAAACGTTGTAATAAGTCATTTAATTATTTGACTTTTACAACGCTTGTAAAAAAAACGGTGTAATAAGTCATTTAATTATTTGACTTTTACAACGCTTGTACAAAAAGCGATGTAAAAGCCTTGTAAACATTATGCGCAAACGCTATATGACCCTACAACAGCGCTTGTCAAAAAAGCGTTGTTATATGCTCCGTTATTTTTAAAATATATTTACAACAGCGCTTGTATTTAGTAAGCGCTATAAAAGGCGCGCTATAAAATGTCATTTTTTGCATAGTGCTTTAAAGCCAAACAATATAATAAATATTCATCAAGACTATATCATTATATAAACCTATATAAAATTTTAAATGATATTTTTTTAATAATCAAGACTAACAAAAAATATCAACACTAACAATCAATAAAGTATATTAATATGTATCAAGACTTATTTATAACAAAAAATAATCATATCATCAATTTTAATAATGTTTTTTTAAAAAATAATTATATTAAAATCAAAGGTGTCGTTCATTTCATATTACAATATATAATATTATACATATATACACACACACACACACACACACACATATATATATATTACTAATCTATATTTTAAAAATAATATATATATTTACTAATCTAAATTTAAAATATATAAAATACTAACTTGATGCCGAGTAGCGTCTGACTTGAAGCTTTCACTCACGTACGATGCTTACAAGTCTTCGAAGTAATTAACAACCACTGTAAAAAAAAATTCAATAATATTAATTACTTAAATCAAATCAAAAAATATAATTCAAAAGCTACATATATAATATAATATATACTTACCAAAATTGAATCAAGCTTGATGAATATTTTGTGAAGAGAGAAGGTGGAGAGAATAGTTAGAATGAGGTTTTAGAGAGAAGTTAGAAGTGAAAAAATGAAAGAGGAGTCGAGTAATATATATAGGGTATGCTTGATCCTTTGTGGCGGCCAAAGCAGCCACAATGACCAACGGATATTAGGCATTTGTGGCGGCCTGAGCGGCCAGAACGTGCCAACGGTACAATTGTAGTTTGTGGCGGCCTTTGCCGCCACAAAAGGTAACAGTCTATTCCTTTGTGACGGCCTGAGCGGCCATAAAGTCCAACGTCATTGTGCTTTAATTTATGGCGGCCTTTGCAGCCATAAATGCCAACGTTCACTTGCTTTTGTGGTGGCCTATGCAGCTACAAATGGACATGTCACTTCAGTCATTTGTGACGGCTTTGCCCCTCACAAATGTTATTTTTTGTGGCTGTAAAAGCCCTCATAAAATTCTTAAAAATTTAACTGGATTTTGTGGCTGTCTAAGCCCTCACAAAATCACAACGTTGTGATTTTGTGTGGGCTTAGGCAGCCACAAAATCCAGTTAAATGTTTAAAAATTTGTAAGTGCTTTTTCAGCCACAAATAAAGACTAATTTCAATTTTGGTATTTGTGAGGGCTTTTTCGGTCACTAATTTGTGAGGGTTTTATCCGGCCACAAAATGTTTATAAAGTTGGTCACAAAATAGTGTTTTTCTTGTAGTGTTGGAACGCGTTGTGCTACAAGTGTTGCTAAGAGACAATTCGTTTTGGAACAAAATGGGTTTATATTTAGAATGGTGAAATAAATTTTTAAGTTTTATAAAAAATTATATTTTTTTATCTAAAATTTTTATTTTTAATTCTTATAAGATTGATACTCTTAGTCTCTTAAAAAGTATTTGAAACCAAAGTTAAACTAAAAATAATTTAAAATACTAAAATTGAGAGATAATAATTTTATAAAAATTAAATATATATTAAACCCTCTTTAAAAAACTATATATTTAATCTTATTTAAAATTTTAGAAATACACATATATTTTTAGCCATTTTAAAAAAGACAAAGAAAAATAATAAGAATACAGGAAGACGTGTAATAAATTTTCTCAAAACTAACTTGTACCAGAATTCTTAACTGAAAAGAAAATAAAAATAAGATTTGTACAATAATAGGAACAACCTATAAAATTTTAAATCAAGGATAACCTACGGAAAAAAAATTCAACCTATCTAAATAAATCAGCAGAAATCTTGTACAAAAAAAAAAAAAAATCAAACATAATCTACTTGTTGAATTAATTCAATAATTTAATGATTGATTTCTTGAATGCGGCGGTGTTACTGTATTTTTGATCAGTAGCCATTCTTCCATCTATCATGTGAGATTATACTGCAAAGCCTATTCAACAAGTATTTCGATACCATTATATTGAGGTGTATGACCCGACCCATTACCCGATTCTGGTACAATTATAACATTTAAATTTAACGGCTTTCTCGGACACCCAATCGGTTCAGGAAAATGCGAGCAGCCCTCGCCACCCGGCTCCGTATCTGAAGGTTCAATGTCAGGGGAAACCGTTTCCGGTTGGACCGGAGTTCGACAGACAGGACAAGTAAGTTGAGAAACGAGTCACGTGTCAATGCAATGGGAATGGAAATCGTGGTTACAATTTGGAAGCTTACGACACTCATCTCCATTTTAAGTTTAATTTATAATAATTTATTAAAATTCTATTTTTATTTTTTTTACAAAAAATGGGTATTAGTCCTTCTAGAAATAAAAAATAATATTCTATATAAATACAAATAGAGATAAAATTTGTGTAGGACTAAATTTTAAAGATCATAATTTATAAGGACTAAAATTTACTTAATCCTTAAAATAAATAAATAAATAAATAAAGGGAAAATATGTTTTCTCATTATCAAATATAAGCATAAAGTATTTGACATTTAGTACGAAGGTCCAAATATGATCATAAATTTTTTTATATTTTTAGTACGAAGGTGCAACAAACGAAGGACATTTTTAGAAAGATCATTCATCCATGATCTTTCTTTTCTTTTGACTTCTTGTTCTTTTGAGTTTCTCAAAGTTGGTATACTAGGAGAATAACCAGTTAGATAATTTCAGTAAGAAAAAAAATAATTAGATAGTTAATATAATTAGTTACAAGATAGTTTAAAATCTAATTAGATTTTTCATTAAAGGGCTATATAGTATCTCTATTATCAATTTTTCTTCTTATTTTCTAATATGAATCATGAATGTGTGATACCGTACACGGAACAATAATTTGATAAATCTAAGCACAAATACTGACACGGATATCGGACACCACACAACACTAACATTGACATCAATAATAATTTAAGAAAATAAGTTAATCGAATGTGATTAATGTGTCAGTGTCAGACATTGAGACACACCTTTAATTAGAAGTTTCAGTACTACAAAACTTAATTAAATATTAGAAATGATAAAAGAATAGGTGATGCTAACCAAGCAACAAAGTAGATCACACTGGAATGTTGAATGAAGCATTGAAATTAATCAAGCAATATAATACTAGTTATTAAGAAATTAACTTAGACCTTGCACATATTCCTATTTGGATTTTAATTCTTTTATAACAAGTTAATTTGGCCGGTCAGGCATGTTTTTATTTTTATTTTACCGTAATGCTAAATAAAATTTGAATATAAACCAATTGTATAACTGACAATTTGAAAAAAAAACTTCCTCATGTAAGATGAAGGACCAAAGTAGTGGAGTCCTTGTTGTGGATTCTTATCATCGCTACAAGGTTCTTACTTCTTTGCTTCTATCATCACATAATTATAGGTTTGCAGCCATTTGTAATTATATTTGTAGGAAATTATGGCTTCTATTTATTAAAAAATATATGAGAAATGTATTTACTAATCTTACAAGATTATTAATCAGATTAACGATGATCGGTTGCGGAATTTATTCAGGAACAAAGATTCACAGTTGAATGAATTATCAATATAAGAGTACAGATACAATGCTTATTTAGAATATTAATCAATACAGAAATTCACCAATACAAACATTCAAGAATAAGCATTCAAGCAATATCAAAATAAGAAGAAATGATAAGAAAATCATGCACCAGTATTTATACTGGTTCGGCTATTTGTTTGATAGCCTACATCCAGTCCTGAAATCCAAACCAGATTTCAGCATTTCCAATAGAATCGATCCAACTCACTCGCTTCTATCACAACGCCACCTTATCTCTAGAGTTACTCGCCAAACTCTCACGAGATCAAGATGAGACTTCTTCTTGATGAACACACGCACCAACAAAGATAGTCACTAGTTTACACTATTGGATTTCCAGAACTTTCTTTATAGATTGTTTTTAGAGAAAAGATAATATGAGGACAAATGATGATGACTCAATCACAATATGAATTTCACACAAAAAGGATTTGCCAAATGAGTATTTTGTGTGTGGTAACAATTATTTCTTTCAAAGTGTTTTTCTTGGTTTCTGTATTGTGAAAAACGTGTAATGAATAATTGTTTCAAGGTAGTGTATTGGTTGTTAGAAAATGTGTAACAGTTATTTTAAAAAGTGATTGAATCAGCTTATATATATTCAGAAAAACATCAGGACAATCGATTCCTGAATCGATTTTATAAAAGTTTAAAACCAGCTTAATCGATTGCCCAATCGATTATCACGTTTCTTGTTTTTCTTGAATCTTGAAACATATAAGACTGAATCGATTTGCCAATCGATTCTTTTAATACATAAAACATAAACTGATACTGTGATTATATCAGAATCGATTGAGTAATCGATTATAGGTGTTTTGTTCAAACAACGAGATCAAAACAATCGATTGCTCAATCGACGTATATTCATAGTCATAATCGATTTGGCAATGAGCTGAATACTTCCTGTAACTTAAACATTTGGTTCAATCGATTTGGTTGATCACAGTGACTCGAACATTTTAATGCAATCTATTTGCCAATCGACTTGGCTGGTCACAGTGACTCCAATGTTTTAACCCAATCGATTTGCCAATCGACTTGACTGGTCACAGTGACTCCACTGTTCTTATCCAACCGATTTGCCAATCGATTTGGCTTGTTACAATAGCTCAGCTATTTTGGTTGAAATCGATGTGCCAATCGATTATGCAACATGTTTCTGATAAATGATTAACTTCAATCGATTACCTAATCGATTGCCATAAAACTTGCAGTTTAAGAAACTTAATTCAATTGATTGTCCAATCGATTTGGTTGATCACAAAACTCATTCTTGATGAAAAACTTTTTCACAATCGATTTGCCAATCGATTGATTCAGTAAGTGGTTGGTTCTTTGAATCACAAAATCGAATACTCAATTGATGTCCCAATCGATTGTCCAATTGATTGGATTAAACCCAGAGCTCAGGTTTCACTAAAAGCCTTTAAGTAATCAATTTCTTAATCGATTTACTTAGTAAAAACTTTTGTTCTGAGTCAGACAATCGATTGCCCAATTGATTCATCAATTGACTTAGCAGTTGATTGATTTACTTTCTTATTTTATGATTTCATTTTTACTTTTTGGCAAATTACTTAAGTATGAAACCATAGTGATGAGTCTACTAAATAACTACTATAACCACTAACACACTATACATATTTGCATCTTTCTCAAGCACATCCTCCAATTTTGGTTGATTTCATGAGTTCCAAGCTTTTGTTCCAAGTGTATAGTGTTTGCTTGTTTGTTCCTGAAATGTTACTCAGTTCAACCTGTTAGATTTATCAAATGATACATGTTCATTGTATGTTTGTTAATTATGTCAAAATCATGATCTAGAGGACTTATGTCTAACAATCTCCCCTTTTTTGATTAAATGACAAACATGCAATTTTAACTTGAGTTTAACATTTCAAAACTTAAAAAAAATAGTTACTGTTATTTAAAAAGAAACTCCCCCTGAATTTTGGAGTTCATGATTCCTTTAACAAGGCATTGACATGATCATTCATAGAATAATCAGAGCTTGTTAAAACCAATCAACAGAATTAATATCAGAGTACCAAATCAGTTTCAGATCAGCAACGCAAAATTCATCAAATTAGCAGCGCAGTATCAGAGCTAAAACTCATCAAATTAGCAGTGTAGTATCAGAGCTATATTGCTACACAAGATTTTATCAATTTTGCAATGCAGTATCAGATCTATTTCACACAGGTTAGCATACAAAGCTATTTACAACATACAGTATCATAGCTATTTAGCAATTTAGCAGTTGGTATCAGAGCAATTACAAACTACATTGTCAGGGCAATTTATAACTTTATAGAACTTGGTATCAGAGCAACACAAGTTATAAGTATCAGAGCAACACAAGTTATAAGTATCAGAGCAACAATGCATATGATGCAGTAGACAAGTTAAATGCAGTAAACTTGCTATCAAGTATCAGAGCAACAATAAACAAGTAAAATACAGTAAACTCTCCCCCTTTGGCATTTAAAGCAAAAAGATATAAACATAAGAGAATATGAAAAAGTTACAATAGGACATTTCAATACAATACTAGAACATTACAAAACATCAAAGAAACCAAAATCCTAGTCAACTAATCTAGGGTTGTTCCTCATTATTACCAGCGGGAGAGGGAGAGACTATTGTATTAGTCTCAACAAGTGTCTCCTCTCCATGAGGTTCAATGCTATCTAAGTTGGTTGGGTTTTGATCTTCTGTTGCTTGACGGCCTATATCTGCAATATCTTCAAATGACATCTTAAGGCCTAAGTGTTCTTGTAATGCAGCCACATCCTTAGCAACTGAATTGAGCGATGCTTGGAGAGTCCTTAGAGATGCTTCTACTCTTGCATTATGAGCAGCTTGATTCTCCAGGAATTCCAACAACTTAGTTAAAACCACAGAATGGGCTTCAACTGGCTCAGCTTGTTCCGCATTTGGCTGAGCTTGTTCAGCATTGGGCTGAGCTCGAGTCCAAATTCCGTTTATTCGTCTCAATTGCATTTGGTTTACAATTGATTCGCCAAAGGTGAGAGTAGTTTTGGCAGATTCTTCGTTGACAACAGAAACTTTAAAATGTCTCAGAATCTTTGTAATGAGTTGTGGGTGAGGGAGAATCAGCTTACCATGAGCTGATTCTGACATGTTCATGAGAACAATCCAGGTCCAGCTCATCTTGAGCTCTTTGAATAATCCCCACAACAGAGTAATGTCCAGCCTTTGGACAACAGCGTGATTTCCCGACCTAGGCACTAACATCCGTGTTAGTACGTACATGAGCATCCTATATTGGACCTTCATTTGACCTATAGGAAGTAATAGCTTTTCCACGAATCCCTCAATCATCAGGTGCTGAACAGCAGCGTGCCTGTCTACTGATGATTCCCATGCTTCATCAGTAGAATCTGCCTCGGTTCTTCCATCAATATATTCACCATAGAATGGCAAACCTGAAAGTTCAGAAAATTCCTCAAAAGACATGGAAATTTTCTTTCCTTTTACTTCAGATTTAAAGCCTGTGGTGGTGAGCTTGAAGTTGTAATAGAATGCCTTGATAAGCTTTGGATATGTGTCAAGGGAGCAGGAGAGAAAGCCTTCCAAACCATGAAACCTCAAATGATTTTGAAATGAAAACCCATGTGAATCAAAATAAGCAAAATCCATGGTTCGTGCCTCATGGATTTTTCGTTTGAGAAAAGCAGGTGGTAGATCGAAGTCTTCAGTTGGTTTACCTTTAGCAGGTTGAGGTTTCTTGGGTTGAGGAGAAGGGATAGGCTTCTTCTTTTCCTGAGCTATATTCTTCATAGCATCAGCCAATAATTTTTCAATGGGAGGAGCCTTCCTCTTCTTTGATTTCTCCTGTTCAATGGCAATGCCCTTTCCCTTATCTTTTTCCATGATTTTATGGGTTGGGATGGAGACTCTTTTTGAAGTTGGTGGAGGTGATGGGGTTCTTCCACTTGAAGATGATGATGGTGATGGTGATCTTGCAGTGGTTTGCTTCACTCTTGCCATTAGTAAGATTAAGGAAGTGTTTGAGAATAGTGAGAAGTATGTAAGGATTGTAGAGAAAGATCAGAAGGCAGTGAGAAGTTTGAGAAATATTGGAAAAGTGAGATGGGAAATCGATTTAGGGTTTAAGTAGGGTTTAAGTATTCCTGTTCAAATCGATTCGTCAATCGATGTAGTTAAGTTCTCTGCTCATGCTACGTCGATTGCTCAATCGATTAGGTTACCGTTACTATAGGGAGTTGAACGATCTCAGTCATATTTGTCTCCAACGGCTAGTAAAATTTTTGTAACAGTCATACTTCAAATTGATTCCCAAATCGATTGTCTTTTAATTACTAAATCGATGTCCCAATCGATTTCCATATCAGTTCAAGAAATTGCTCATCTCAGAATCGATTTCCAAATCGATTCCTTCAAGTGCAGGTTTTAAAATTCTGACTCAATCGATTTCCCAATCGATGCTCGGGTTAGAGTTTGGAAAAAGTTAACATCTTTGGATGTTCTGGGAAACAAATAATCGATTATGAAGTCGATTCTTTAAACTCTTTTCCAATAATTCAATCGATTGACCAATCGATTGCATTAATGAATACTCCAGTCTTTGCTGCTACCTGAGATTAGAAAATCGATTATGCAATCGATTATCGTGTTTTCAATTATGGCAATTAAAACACTGTACATCATAAATCGATTATGCAATCAATTTTGTAATGTTGTTTTCTTATCTAGTCACAGGATAATCGATGGTTCAATCGGTTTTGTCACAAGGATCAGATTTCATTGTGATATATAATTCCAAGTTTCATTCTAATATAGAAGAAACTGTCCTTGGGTAAGGATTTGGTGAAAATATCAGCCAACTGATCAGTTGTATTGACATATTCAAGCTTGATCTTACCCTGTTGATATTGATCCCTAATAAAGTGATGCCTAATCTCTATATGTTTGGTTCTAGAATGCATGACAGGGTTTTTAGTAATATTTATAGTTGTGCACAACAGCTTCCTGTTGATATTGATCTAGGTATTGTGCCTAATCTCACACATGATAGGCACAATACCTAGATCAACACCAAAGTCAGAAAGGTGTTGTTGCATCCATAAAATTTGTGCACAACAGCTTCCAGCAGCTACATATTCAGCTTCAGTTGTTGAAAGTGCAACACTATTTTGTTTCTTGCTATGCCAAGATACAAGTGAGTTCCCTAATAGTTGGCAAGTACCAGATGTACTTTTTCTGTCCAATTTGGAGCCAGCAAAACCAGAATCAGAATAACCAACTAGAGTGCAAGTAGATCCCTTAGGATACCACAAACCTAGATTTTTGGTTCCTATAAGATATCTAAAAATCCTTTTGACTGCACTTAGATGGGATTCTTTTGGATTTGCTTGATATCTAGCACACATGCAAACACTAAACATAATGTCTGGTCTACTAGCTGTAAGGTATAGTAAAGATCATGTCATGCCTCTAAACATTGTCATATCTATAGGTTTTCCCTTCTCATCCTTATCTAAATGATAAGCTTGACTCATGGGTGTATCAATGGATTTAAACTTATCAAAACCAAACTTCTTTAAAAGGTCATTACAGTATTTGGTTTGACTTAGGAAAATGCCATTCTTGCTTTGTTTGATTTGAAATCCCAAGAAGTAAGTTAATTCTCCCATCATGGACATTTCAAATCTTCATTTCATTGTATTTTCAAATTCTTTACAAAGCTTACTGTTTGTTGATCCAAAGATTATGTCATCAACATATATTTGGACCAATAGAATGTCTTTTCCTTGTCTTTTTATAAAAAGTGTCTTATCTACATTTCCTCTTGAAAAAGTTTCTTGTAAGAGGAAATTGCTTAGCTTTTCATACCAAGCTCTTGGAGCTTGTTTCAAGCCATAGAGGGCTTTTGTTAGTTTAAACACATGGTTTGGAAACATAGGATCTTCAAATCCAGGTGTTTGACTAACAAAGACTTCCACTTGGATGTCTCCATTTAGAAAGACACTTTTTACATCCATTTGATATAGTTTAAAGTCCATTATACATGCATAAGCAAACATGATTCTAATGGCTTCTAGTCTAGCTATAGAGGCATAGGTTTCATCATAGTCAATCCCCTCCTCTTGGTTGTAACCCTTGGCCACTAGCCTAGCCTTATTCCTAGTAATTATCCCATTTTCATCCATTTTGTTTCTAAAAACCCATCTGGTTCCTTTGACATGTTTTTATTCTGGTTTAGGAACTAGAATCCACACTTTGTTTCTCTCAAACTGATTGAGCTCTTCTTGCATGGCAACTATCTAGTCATGGTCCATAAGAGCTTCCTTTATGTTTTTGGGTTCTACTTGAGATACAAAGGCTGTAAAGTTACAAAATTGTCTGAGGGATTTTCTAGTTGAAACCCCTTTTGAAATCTCTCCTATAATGTTGTCAATAGGATGGTTTTTGTTGAATCTCCATTCCTTAGGCAAGTCATCTTCCCTAATAGGTTCTATGCACTCAATGTTGTTTGGAGGTACTGCTTCATTAGGTTCTACTGGTTCAGATTCTACAATTTCATCCAAAGAATTACCAACTATAGGAGGAGTGCTGCTCAAGTTTTCAGCAAACATTTCATCCAATTTTACATGAACAGATTCCTCTATAGTTTTAGTTCTTTTATTGTAGATCCTATAGGCCTTACTAGATTGTGAATAACCTAGAAAAATACCCTCATCTGCCTTAGAATCAAACTTTCCTAGATGTTCTTTGCCATTGTTTAATACAAAGCACTTGCA
>NC_021165.2:36363556-36365165 GCF_000331145.2 Cicer arietinum
GTATACCTAGAGTAATCATCTACTAATACATAACCATACAAGTTTCCTCCAAAGCTTCTAACTTGAGATGGACCAAAAAGGTCCATATGTATTAATTGTAAAACCTTATTGGTTTGAACTAAATCTATTGGGGGAAATGATGACTTAACTAACTTACTTTTCTCACAGGAATCACACAACTTATCCTTAGTGAACTTTCTGTTTGGGAGTCCTAGAACTAACTGTTTACTAACTAGTTTGTTCAGGTGATCTATATGTATATGAGCAACTATCTTATGCCATAACCAATTTTCATCAGAATTGGATAATATACAACAAATAGTACTAGCAGGCAAAGCATTAAAATCAAGCATGTATATGTTATTGATCCTGTCACCTACCAACCTTATGTCTTTATTCTCCTTGTGCTCAATTATACAAGACTGAGATGTAAAACTTACCTGGAATCCCTTATCACAGAGTTGACTTATACTAATCAAATTGTGTTTTAAATCATTTACATAAAGAACGTCTTTGATCACTGTAGTCGATTTGTTTCCTATGTCTCCCATACCGAGTATCTTACCTTTGTTGTTGTCACCGTATTTAACAAATCCTCCATCTTTTAAGTTTAGAGACAAGAACTTTGACTTGTCTCCAGTCATATGCTTGGAACATCCACTGTCTAAGTACCATGAATGAGTCCTGGATGTCAAACATATCTGCAAAATGTAATTTAAATTTTGGTTTTAGGTACCCAATTCAGATTGGGTCCTGGAGGGTTAGTTTCAAACATTGGTGTCTTCCCTTTCCAAATTTGTTTCCATCCTTTGTTAGCCAGTTTTTTCAATTTACAATTAAAAACAATATGACTCTTTTTACAGCAAAAGTGACATGAAACAACAGAGAATGAAATCTGATTTGGTTTAGTGAAGATATCATGCATATGCTTAGATCTAACAAACTTCTGATTTTTTTTAACATTCCTGTTTTGTCTATAACCAAGTCCAGATTTTTCATTTAGATTTCTTTGGTTACTAAGAAGCATATCTAAATTGTTTTTACAACTATTGAACTTTTCTAAATCACATTTCAGTGCATAAGTTTCCTTTTTCAGATTTTCATTTGTGTCTTTAAGAGACTCATGTTTCAGCTTAATCTCTTCATAAAGCATGCACTTTTCTTCTAACAATTTCTTAGTGCTAATTAACTGTTTGATTACATTAACATATTCACCATGTAGTTCATTAAATGCGTCATGTAATTCATTAGACAAAGATTAGCTTCTTCTTCTTCTGAAGATGCAGGGGAATCTTCATCATTATCGTTCCAGGCTATGTAGGCTTTTCTGGTCTTAGGAAGTGGTTGATTGCCTTTAGCCTTTGCAGTCTTATTTCTGTTTTGCAATTGGAAGCACTCAGATTTTATATGTCCTGTCTTTCCACACTCAAAGTAGGTTATCTTGCTGTCATGTGTCTTTGAATTTGAGGGTTTTCTTGATTTGCTATCCTTCTTTTTCAGAAACTTTTTGAATTTTCTAACAAGTAATCCAATTTCTGAATCTTCATCGGTCTCACTATTTGAATCGCCAGTGCAGATCTCTTGTTCGGACTTTGTTTGATGTGCTTGG
>NC_021165.2:36365483-36366741 GCF_000331145.2 Cicer arietinum
AGTCTATGCAGTTCCATCTCATGCTCTCTTAGTTTTCCAAATAGTGTGGCAATTGACATGCTACCAAGGTCTTTTGATTCTGCTATGGCAGTGATCTTTGGCTGCCACTCTCTGGTCAAGCACCTCATCACTTTGCTGATTTGCTACTCATTGTCAATCACCTTACCAAGAGCATTTAGATTATTGACTATGTGAGTAAATCTTGTCTGCATATCATTAACTGACTCATCTTTCTTCATGTTGAACAGCTTATACTCATGCATTAGCGTGTTGATTCCGGCCCTTTTTATATCTGTTGTTCCTTCATGCGTTTGTTGCAATGTGTCCCACATCTCCTTGGCAGTTTTGCAGTTAGACACCCTGAAAAATTCGTCAGCGCTTAAAGCAGAGGTAATAATGTTTTTAGCCTTAGCATTGTATCCTCAGACCAATCTGATCTGGGTTTTGGGATTGATGAATCACCTGTGCTAGCTATGGTTGGCACATAGGGACCATCTATTACTGCTTCTAGAATATCAAGACTACATGCTTCAAGAAAAATTAACATCCTCTCTTTCCAATACATATAGGCAGCCCCATTAAATGCAGGGGCCTAGCCAAGGATGCACCTTCTCCCAGAAATTCTACAGAGGTCATTTTCTTTTATGAGAGTTACTCTGAAAAGATCAGGCTCTGATACCAATTGTAGGAAATTATGGCCTCTATTTGTTAAAAAATATATGAGAAATGTATTTACTAATCTTATAAGATTATTAATCAGAGTAACAATGATCGTTTGCGGAATTTATTCAGGAACAAAGATTCACAGTTGCATGAATTATCAATATAAGAGTACAGATACAATGCTTATTCAGAATATTAATCAATACAGAAATTCACCAATACAAACATTCAAGAATAAGCATTCAAGCAATATCAAAATAAGAAGAAAGGATAAGAAAATCATGCACCAGGTTATACTGGTTCGGCTATCTGTTTGATAGCATACATCCAGTCCTGAAATCCAAACCAGATTTCAGCCTTTCCAATAGAATCGACTTGAGTATGTTTTACAGATTGTCCAGCTCACACATGGCCTATCTATCCAACTCACTCGCTTCTATCACAACGCCACCTTATCCCTAGAGTTACTCGCCAAACTCTCACGAGATCAAGATGAGACTTCTTCTTGATGAACACACGCACCAACAAAGATAGTCACTAGTTTACACTACTGGATTTCCAGAACTTTCTTTACATATTGTTTTTACAGAAAAGA
>NC_021165.2:36366865-36368372 GCF_000331145.2 Cicer arietinum
AGAAATTCACCAATACAAACATTCAAGAATAAGCATTCAAGCAATATCAAAATAAGAAGAAAGGATAAGAAAATCATGCACCAGGTTATACTGGTTCGGCTATCTGTTTGATAGCATACATCCAGTCCTGAAATCCAAACCAGATTTCAGCCTTTCCAATAGAATCGACTTGAGTATGTTTTACAGATTGTCCAGCTCACACATGGCCTATCTTTCCAACTCACTCGCTTCTATTACAATGCCACCTTATCCCTAGAGTTACTCGCCAAACTCTCACGAGATCAAGATGAGACTTCTTCTTGATGAACACACGCACCAACAAAGATAGTCACTAGTTTACACTACTGGATTTCCAGAACTTTCTTTACATATTGTTTTTACAGAAAAGATAATATGAGGACAAATGATGATGACTCAATCACAATATGAATTTCACACAAAAAGGATTTGCCGAATGAGTATTTTGTGTGTGGTAACAATTATTTCTTTCAAAGTGTTTCTCATGGTTTCTGTATTGTGAAAAACGTGTAATGAATAATTGTTTCAAGGTAGTGTATTGGTTGTTAGAAAATGTGTAACAGTTACTTTAAAAAGTGATTGAATCAGCTTATATATATTCAGAAAAACATCAGGACAATCGATTCCTCAATCGATTTTATAAAATTTTAAAACCAGCTTAATCGATTGCCCAATCGATTATCGCGTTTCTTGTTTTTCTTGAATCTTGAAACATATAAGACTGAATCGATTTGCCAATCAATTCTTTTAATACATAAATCAGAAACTGATACTGTGATTATATCAGAATCGATTGAGTAATCGATTATAAGTGTTTTGTTCAAACAACAAGATCAAAACAATCGATTGCTCAGTCGACGTATATTCATAGTCATAATCGATTTGGCAATGAGCTGAATACTTCTTGTAACTTAAACATTTGGTTCAATCGATTTGTAAATCGATTTGGCTGATCACAGTGACCCAGACATTTTAATGCAATCGATTTGCCAATCCACTTGGCTGGTCACAGTGACTCCAATGTTTTAACCCAATCGATTTGCCAATCGACCTGACTGGTCACAGTGACTCCACTGTTCTAATCCAATCGATTTGGCTTGTTACAGTAGCTCAGCTATTTTGGTTGAAAGCGATCTGCCAATCGATTATGCAACATGTTTCTGATAAATGATTAACTTCAATCGATTACCTAATCGATTGCCATAAAACTTGCAGTTTAAGAAACTTAATTCAATTGATTGTCCAATCGATTTGGTTGATCACAGAACTCATTCCTGATGAAAAACTTTTTCACAATCGATTTGCCAATCGATTGATTCAGTAAGTGGTTGGTTCTGTGAATCACAAAATTGATTACTCAATTGATGTCCCAATCGATTGTCCAATTGATTGGATTAAACCCAGAACTCAGGTTTCACTAAAAGCCTTTAAGTAATCGATTTCCCAATCGATTTACTTAGTAAAAACTTTTGTTCTGAGTCAGACAATC
>NC_021165.2:36368391-36377840 GCF_000331145.2 Cicer arietinum
TGACTGGTCACAGTGACTCCACTGTTCTAATCCAATCAATTTGCCAATCGATTTGGCTTGTTACAGTAGCTCAGCTGTTTTGGTTGAAATCGATGTGTCAATCGATTATGCAACATGTTTCTGATAAATGATTAACTTCAATCGATTACCTAATCGATTGCCATAAAACTTGCAGTTTAAGAAACTTAATTCAATTGATTGTCCAATCGATTTGGTTGATCACAGAACTCATTCCTGATGAAAAACTTTTTCACAATTGATTTGTCAATCGATTGATTCAGTAAGTGGTTGGTTCTGTGAATCACAAAATCGAATACTCAATTGATGTCCCAATCGATTGTCCAATTGATTGGATTAAACCCAGAGCTCAGGTTTCACTAAAAGCCTTTAAGTAATCGATTTCCCAATCGATTTACTTAGTAAAAACTTTTGTTCTGAGTCAGACAATCAATTGCCCAATTGATTCATCAATCGACTTATCAGTTGATTTGTTTACTATCTTATTTTATGATTTCATTTTTACTTTCTGGAAAATTACTTAAGTATGAAACCATAGTGATGAGTCTACTAAATAACTACTATAACCACTAATCACACTATACATATTTGCATCTTTCTCAAGCACATCCTCCAATTTTGGTTGATTTCTTGAGTTCCAAGCTTTTGTTCCAAGTGTATAGTGTTTTCTTGTTTGTTCCTGAAATGTTACTCAGTTCAACCTGTTAGATTTATCAAATGATACATGTGCATTGTATGTTTGTTAATTATGTCAAAATCATGATCTAGAGGATTTATGTCTAACAATATTCCATTGGGATCTTCCTCAAGCCCTTGAAGATGAATGTGGTGGTTTTCTGAGCCCTAATATTGTGTAAGTAATGATTTTATATTTTTAATATCAAATCTTAAATTTCCATTTAGTCCCTAATGATTCATGAAATTCAAATCCCTTGATCATAATTACTAGATCAGTCAATTTAATCTTTAATATTATTTTGCAGAAACTAAGGCAGTTGAAGATTTTGAATTTCATAGATCATTCTAAAATTTCATTAATTTCAGAAACCAAATTCGAGATTAAACATAGACTTGCCCCGACTCTTTTGTAAATGATTAAAAATGTGTGTCAGGAAGGACTTTGCGAACTATATAGAGCTTTGCTATAGAGAGTTTGGTGACAGAGTGAAACATTGGATTACTTTGAATAAGCCACTCACTTACACAAATCAGGGTTAAGCACATGGATTATTTGCACCAGGAAGATGCTCCAAGTTGTTGCCTTTGCATTACAGTGCAAGAAATTCTAGTACAAAGCCCTACTTAGTCACTCACTACTAGATTCTTGCTCATGCAGCTGCGTTCAAAGTCTACAAGGACAAGTATCAGGTTACCATATAAACCACTTTTGTATACCTCTATGATAATAGGCTTGTTATGTAAGACATTTGTAATAGTTTAAGAAAATAAAAGTGATTGAATGTAACAGTATGTATCAATATTGTATCGGTGTTAGACCTGGTATATGTCAGACACTGGACACATATTTGATAAGCGGATAAAAGATGTGTCTAGTGTCTAACATGTATCCAATGACTAACACTTCAGATCAACGATGTAGGCACAATGTTATAAGATAGAGGCATCAAGAAGATTCATGAAATTAATTGTTGGTAAAGTGGTAGGATAAATTTAACTAAGAGTTGTTTACTTTCTCAATCAAAGGCAGACATAGATGCAGCATCTAGGGCCCTTAATTTCCTGTATGACTCGTAATTTTTTCCAACTAATTCTTCTTTTAGATCATTTCCAGTGGTCATGATTTGAAATTGGGGTTCAAAAAAATTATCATTTTTCTATGTTTGAGTACTAAAAACTTATTTGAACTAAACTTAATAATCAATGCTTAGGGAATATCAACTTTTCACGTAACCATTTTTTCTTTCAATTCTACTCTTCATTTAAATTATTTTATCACTCTTTCTTTACCGAATCAAATAACTAATTTTTTTTTTCAAATATTCATAGCTATATATTAAGGAGATATCAAGTTTTGTTGCAATATTTTTCTTTCATCTTACCATTCATTTAAGCTATTTTATTTATAATCTTATCATTGTTTAATTGATCACATAATTTTTTTTAATAACCGTATAAAATTTTGTACTTTCTATTTTTTTACCAGAAAAAGCATAGGGAAGGGCACACTAAAGTCTGACATAATGTTGCAACAACATAATGTTTTGCTGACAATCTTAACTGAAATTGTTTTCTGATGTCTGAGGTTTATGGAGCCACTAAAGTGTGGATCATACCCTATTGAAATGGCTAATAACACTGGTTAAAGATTGTCAAAATTTTCAAGGGACCAATCCCTGATGGTTAAAGGATCATTTGATTTCATAGGACTCAACTATTATACACACTACAGGGAAATTGACATTTCGTGACAGACAAAGTTTGTCGCTAAAAGTCAAAAACTGTAGGTAAATACCAATAATACTTTGAGTGGCACCAGATCAACTGTCAACTTTAAGGTGGTGTCTTGCTACATTAAGAATATTGTCACTACATGTTATAAGGACTGTCACTACATTTTTTTTTATTTCTACCTACTACGTGGACCGTCACTAAAACCTAGATAAAAATAAATAAAGAATTGATCTATTTCTACAGTATTGTCTGTCACTAAAAACTAGATAAATATAAATATATAATTGATCTATTCCTACATATTGTCTATCACTTAAACTTAATATTAATTACTAAATTAAATTTATTTTATCTCTCTACTAATTGTATTCTAAATTATTAATATCAATAAATTAAATTCAAATATTTAATTTACTTTATTAACTAATTCCATTGAAACATACAATAACCTATAATTTAATTTTACTCTAAAAGATTCAATAAACTTTCAACAGAAGTCAGAATGAGTTTCTTAACATTTATTATGATAAACTGCAAATTAATTTCGTGAAGAACAGTAATAATTTTCGTAAACAAAATATTTGGTAAATACTTCAAAACGTTTTGGATATGAATATAAAAAGTAAAAAATAGAATAGGGGATCCAAATCCAACCAAAACATTAAGTAAGTAAGTAAGTAAGTAGGTTTTAAGTTAGACCTTAAATGACTTCCCTGAGCTCATTTGCAAGTGGTAAATATGGAGATTAACGTGTTATTTGATCTTCATCCAGACAATTTCAAAGGGAACCATAGACAATCCAAGGTTTTCAAATAAATTAATGTCTTTAGAGAATAAAATGCCAATGAAAGACTAGAACAATAAACTAGGAAAGATAAACACGACAACGAAAAAAGTTACAAGAGAAAATGTTTACCACAAACAATAACGATCATTAACATGGGAAGAAACTATAAGTTGTGTCTTGCTTCCTAGGTTTCTGCAATAAAACATCCCTGCAGGACAAGCGGGAGTTCATGTACATTAATGAACAACAAACAACCTTCTAACAAGTTATTATAAAAATCCACCTCATGCTTTTAACACAAAGATGCATTTGCATGTACATCTTTGTGTAAGTATGTTTACATTAAAAAGAAAACCGTGACATTGCAAGATGAAAAAACAACCAAAGTAGCAAAATGTCAAACATTTTACATAAGATTAAAGAATAAATTCACAGTTAATTCCATTTTGTCAGAATTACTCCTTTCAACAACTCTTTATAGAAATTGAACTTCATTAATTCAACCCTCTAATTAATACTATTTATTATTGAGTAGATTCAATCTACAAATTTTCATAAAATTTTAACAAGAGCTTATTTGGTTTTCGTGCATCATAAGTAACTTTGAAAACAAAACATGACAAACTCAAATAATATATATTAAAATTTACCGACAATTGCTTTTAGATCATAACAGCAAATGGGTTCAACAAATGTTTGCTTCCTTCTACATTTTAGTTTGCTTAAGAATTTGATATGTGAGGAGCGCTTATAAAAATAAAATAATAATCGGCAGTGAGCTCTATTAGCAATCAAAATTTTAACCATAAAAAATAAATGTCCCTATTCCACAACCATCAACCACTTATCAAACAATGAGTTAGACAATCAAATTATCCACACTGAGCACTATTAAAACTAGAGATACTAACAGAAACAGTTCGATTCGGTTCAACGCATATTGTAACAGTTGAGTTCGGTTCAATTTGAACAAGTGCAGTTATGTTAAAACCGGTTCAATTCAGTTCGGTTTGGTTATACATGTAGTTCTGTTCTAGTTCAGAATCAAACTTTGTTCACCCCTAGTTTTATCATGCCACATAAACCAAAGTTCGCCTTTATTTGGGACTGATGAAATTCCTTAAGCATTAGAAGTAATTTAAATGTTCTACATTTATGTAGTATTAAAATTTTTGTATTCACAAGGCATATTTGTTGTGTGATGTAGAGTCGCTTTTCATGAAATCAGAATTGTTTTGCTTCAATTAGTAATATTTTTTTTATAACTTCTAAAATGCAGATATAACTAACAAATCAAACCATGTAATAGGCATTCCTAGCTACCTACAAATAAATATGCACATAACTTACCAATGACAAGCAACTACAGCAAATTAAAGAAATAACTTAGAAGATATGCAGTCTAAGCAGCAAAGCATATATTGATTGATCGATGGATCTTAAGTACCTTCATCCTTTGAAATTGACAATGTAACTGTTTTTTTTTTTTATCACCTGACCAACTAGCTATATAAAGAGAAGGACTTCAATTTGAAGACCATGCAACTTCCACTCCAATTTCTGAATATCATAAAAAAAACCATAACAACAGTTATATTCTGATCATGACAACTGTTTAACTATAGCAGTCATTAGATGCAACTCTGGAAAGTTTCTTTCTGAAACATCAATGATTGCAATGGTATTCATAACAAAAAGTAATAATATGCTCCTATTATTCTAATTGCTTATACATTCATTTTTTGTCTTCCGAGTTATTAGGATGTGAAGATATATTTTTCTCATTACCTTTGCAAAAGTATATTGTTCAAGGACCTTCTCTTCAAGCCCTGAGAAACAAATCAGAAGATCTTGTTCATCACTGTTTCCTTCGTCCTTCCCCCTGAAAACAAGGGAAACCAAGAATCAGAATGTACTAGTAAATAAAAAGTAGGCTAAAGTGTTTTAATAAAACATATATAATGTGCTAAGTATGTTTTGTTGAAATATTTTAGCATACTTAATTGTAGGCTAAAATGCTTTAAGAAAAGACGATAAATTTAATCAATTAAAAAGTTGCTGCAATTGAATTACTTGGAATGCTTGAGAGAAACAGTCTCAGCAGTCAACATTAGAGATAAAACATTGCCAAATATACAAAAGACATAACACTAACCCTTATTTATGTTAACACTAACCCTTCTAAATATTTTTTTGGATGTGAATATTTTAGTTTTTTATTTTTATTTTAAAGTTAACACAATGTATTGATGTTAAATGAGAATATGTGACACTCTATCTGGTTGTTCACAACTTGTCATTTTAAGGAGATCTTCATCCTTGATGCTTCAAGTTTTTCAAAGTGTCTCTAAGATTAGAGAGTTGAATTTCACTACAAGAAAAGATTCATATACCTACGGAAAATTACCCACGGATGTCAGTTAGTGGATAAATTATATAATATCTATAGAAAAACCGTGAGTAAATTTGTTATTAAGTAATTTAATTTTTTTTAATTGGTTTCCACGGTTTGTCCGTAAGTAAAATAAAAAAATTATGTGGGTAAAATAAAAAAATAAAAAAAAAGAAACTCAACTTGAAGTTGCCAAAATTTAATCGTATTTTTTGTTACCACTGATTATCCGTAGGTAATATCCGTGGGTAACTTGAAAGTATAGTTTTGTATATTACTTTGTTTTTTTTTTTAAAAAAGAAGTTAAGGCATTTGTTAGAAGGCATTTCTGAGTTTAGTAAGCAAACAAAACCCTTCGCAAATCTGAGTTCAGTAAGCAAACAAAACCCTTCGCAAATCTGAGTTCAGTAAGCAAACCCTTCAACAAGTTCAGTAAGCAAACAAAACCATTCGCAAACCCTTCCCAATCAAACCCTTCGCAATCAACGCCGTTCAAACTCTTCGCAATCAACGCCGTTCAAACCCTTCGCAATTAACGCCGTTCGCAATCAATCAACGTCGTTCGCAAACAAACCCTTCATCGCAATCAACGCCATTCGCAATCAATCAACGTCGTTTGCCGTTCGCCCTTGACCGCCACTTCAAATCACAGGTTCTGTCGTTCGTGTTCGCCCTCTCTGCCACTTCAAATCAACGTCGTTCGCCCTCTCTGCCGGTACCGTTTTTATTTTGCTTGGAATCTGATTTTGTTTTGCTTGGAATCTAATTTTGTTTTGCTTGGATATTGTTTGCTTGGATATTTTTGCTCCCAAATCAGTCGGTTCTGTTTTCAAAACATAGGCATAAAGTGGTCATGTAAGGGTGTGATTATATTTGTTTCAAAATAAAAAATATCATTTTTTGATGTCAATCGTTAAGTAACCACAAATAGGTTATAGGACGATTGACAAGTATTCAACCAGATTTGGAGCCTTTAATGGACACAGATTGGATTGATCCAGCACCACCTATATTGCTGATTAAAACTAGTTCAAAGCAGTCCCTCCCATTCACACTGAACCTAGCCCCTCCATGCTTTTTGCAAGGAACCCTGCCAAAAATACAATCAAAACATTTTAATTGTCACAACAATATAATTAACATGTCATTGCTCTAACACAATGAATGAGTTTAAGTGTATAATAAGCTCTAATTATCAATAGATCGAGAATACTGAATTCAAATCATGACTAAAACAATGTTTAGTTGGACTTTACTTAACTTTTAGCCAAACTCTAGATTAACAAGATGCATTTTCTTGATAAATCAGAGAGTTAATATAAAAAACATGTTATTGATTAAAGACATGTCTAATATCTAAAAAATATAAGTGTTTGATCCTAACTTATGATATAGTTACATTAAATTTCTTCCATTTTTTAAATTATGTCTAGTTAGTGCTGACATTATTATTACTGAAAGATATAATACAAATTCATTAAGATATGTTACAATTAAACGAGATAAATTACTTTAGATGTAATTTTGTCATATTATAACTACTATTGATTGAGGAAATATTCACACGGTACATAAAATTAAATTTAAGAGTTAGTGTTGTTTAGAGAAGTTTGTTAAAAATTGTCCAACTAAAATTGGCACCTAATTAAGTTTGGAGTTCCCTCTAGTTTCAGTGTAAATTTCAATTATGAAAAAATATATTATTTAAAATTTATAGCTATCAATAATAAATTTTAGAGTTGAGGAGAGGTGTATTGCGAAAAACGCAATGTGAGAACTTAGAAATCCATTATTTTAATTGGGAAGTGGCAGCATTACTAAAATGAATCAACCCGAGAGTGAAGATCAAAACACATATATTGTTAGTTGTTACTTTGTTATTAGGTGAAAAAGAATATATGGTAGCTTGCTTAGCCGAGTTATATATAAAAAATTCTAATTGATAGATAATTTAACATTTTCTGTTATGTAAATGATTGGTTGTTGAACTTTTCCTTTGTGTAAAGCAAAAGATCTTGAATTCCTTTAGGATAAATGTATAATCAGTCTGAGGCAGTTTGTAAATTACATATTCTCTCAAATGAATTGTTTTCTGAAGCATGACATGAACACACGAAGTTATATTTATTTACTTTCATTTTTTAAAAATTATTATGAATGTTTACGTATTTGTGTTTAATTTGTTTCTTTTTTTCTTTTGCTTTTTGTTTTTACTGAATGTTTTAATTATATACCTACGGAAAATTACCCACAGATGTCAGTTAGTGGATAAATTATATAATATCTATAGAAAAACCGTGAGTAAATTTGTTATTTAGTAATTTTTTTTAATTAGTTTCCACGGTTTGTCCGTAGGTAAAATAAAAAAAATCTGTGGGTAAAATTAAAAAAAAAAAAAACTCAACTTGAAGTTGCCAAAATTTAATAGTATTTTTTGTTACCACTGATTATCCGCGGGTAAATTGAAAGTATACTTTTGTATATTACTTTGTTTTTTAAAAAAAAAAAGTTAAGGCATTTGTTAGAAGGCATTTCTGAGTTCAGTAAGCAAACAAAACCCTTCGCAAATCTGAGTTTAGTAAGCAAACCCTTCAACGATTTCAGTAAGCAAACAAAACCATTCGCAAAACCTTCGCAATTAAACCCTTCAACGCCGTTCAAACCCTTCGCAATCAACGTCGTTCAAACCCTTCGCAATCAACGTCGTTCGCAACCAATCAACGTCGTTCGCCATTCGCCCTTGACCGCCACTTCAGGTTCTGTCGTTCGTGTTCGCCCTCTCTGCCACTTCAAATCAACGCCGTTCGCCCTCTCTGCCGGTACCGTTTTTTTTGCTTGGGAATCTGATTTTGTTTTGCTTGGATATTTTTGCTCCCAAATCAGTCGGTTCTGTTTTCAAAACATAGGCATAAAGTGGTCATGTAAGGGTGTGATTATATATGTTTCAAAATAAAAAATATCATTTTTTGATGTCAATCGTTAAGTAACCACAAATAGGTTATAGGACGATAGACAAGTATTCAATAAAAAATATCATTTTTTGATGACAATCGTTAAGTAACCACAAATAGGTTATAGGACGATAGACAAGTATTCAACCAGATTAGGAGCCTTTAATGGACACATATTGGATTGATCCATCACCACCTATATTGCTTATTAAAACTAGTTCAAAGTAGTCCCTCCCATTCACACTGAACCTATCCCCTCCATGCTTTTTGCAAGGAACCCTGCCAAAAATACAATCAAAACATTTTAATTGTCACAACAATATAATTAACATGTCATTGCTCTAACACAATGAATGAGTTTAAGTGTATAATAAGCTCTAATTATCAATAGATCGAGAATACTGAAATCAAATCATGACTAAAACAATGTTTAGTTGGACTTTACTTAACTTTTAGCCGAACTCTAGACTAACAAGATGCGTTTTCTTGATAAATCAGAGAGTTAATATAAAAAACATGTCATTGATTAAAGACATGTCTAATATCTAACAGATATAAGTGTTTGATCCCAACTTATGATATAGTTACATTAAATTTCTTCCATTTTTTAAATTATGTCTAGTTAGTGCTGACATTATTATTACTGAAAGATATAGTACAAATTCATTAAAATTCTAACCTTTGGAATAAAACGGGGATGATCCCACCTCTGTAGATTCCAATCTTTTCCCAAGCAGGTTAAGCCATATCAAAATGCTTGAGAGGTGGGTTGCACCATCCTCCATTGTTGTTTGGAAGATCATAATTAGGAGGACAGAAATTAGTGGCAGTTATGGTAATAGATCTTCCTTTTATGTACCATCTTGGATCTGTTTTATAATCACAAATG
>NC_021165.2:36397160-36400073 GCF_000331145.2 Cicer arietinum
CATTTCTGAGTTCAGTAAGCAAACAAAATCCTTCGCAAATCTGAGTTCAGTAAGCAAACCCTTCAACGAGTTCAGTAAGCAAACAAAACCGTTCGCAATCAAACCCTTCGCAATCAACGCCGTTCAAACTCTTCGCAATCAACGCCGTTCAAACCCTTCGCAATTAACGCCGTTCGCAATCAATCAACGTCGTTCGCAAACAAACCCTTCATCGCAATCAACGCCATTCGCAATCAATCAACGTCGTTTGCCGTTCGCCCTTGACCGCCACTTCAAATCACAGGTTCTGTCGTTCGTGTTCGCCCTCTCTGCCACTTCAAATCAACGCCGTTCGCCCTCTCTGCCGGTACCGTTTTATTTTGCTTGGAATCTGATTTTGTTTTGCTTGGATATTTTTGCTCCCAAATCAGTCGGTTCTGTTTTCAAAACATAGGCATAAAGTGGTCATGTAAGGGTGTGATTATATATGTTTCAAAATAAAAAATATCATTTTTTGATGTCAATCGTTAAGTAACCACAAATAGGTTATAGGACGATAGACAAGTATTCAACCAGATTAGGAGCCTTTAATGGACACATATTGGATTGATCCATCACCACCTATATTGCTTATTAAAACTAGTTCAAAGTAGTCCCTCCCATTCACACTGAACCTATCCCCTCCATGCTTTTTGCAAGGAACCCTGCCAAAAATACAATCAAAACATTTTAATTGTCACCACAATATAATTAACATGTCATTGCTCTAACACAATGAATGAGTTTAAGTGTATAATAAGCTCTAATTATCAATAGATCGAGAATACTGAAATCAAATCATGACTAAAACAATGTTTAGTTGGACTTTACTTAACTTTTAGCCGAACTCTAGACTAACAAGATGCGTTTTCTTGATAAATCAGAGAGTTAATATAAAAAACATGTCATTGATTAAAGACATGTCTAATATCTAACAGATATAAGTGTTTGATCCCAACTTATGATATAGTTACATTAAATTTCTTCCATTTTTTAAATTATGTCTAGTTAGTTCTGGCACTATTATTACTGAAAGATATAGTATAAATTCATTAAAATTCTAACCTTTAGGATAAAACGGGGATGATCCCACCTCTGTAGATTCCAATCTTTTCCCAAGCAGGTGGAGCCATATCAAAATGCTTGAGAGGAGGGTTGTACCATCCTCCATCGTTGTTTGGAAGATCATAATTAGGAGGACAGAAATTAGTGGCAATTATGGTAATAGATCTTCCTATTATGCACCATCTTGGATCTGTTTTATAATCACAAATGGTTTTATATCACTCCTCACATGAAGCTCCATCATTAAACAAATTGGTGCTCCAATTTTAATGTGCCAAGTGGGTAGTGGTAGTAAAGGTGGGAAAATCAGTTGAACACGTGTCTGAATATCTGCAGCTTGAAATAGATAGCTTACTTTTAAGGGGTTTGTGCAGTATTATACATCACGTTCATGTGTTATTTATTTTATCTTCTCCTTTATTATGAACCTTTTATGCACATGAATGGAATGAGAGCTAATTGGAATTGGTTGCAATTGGTTGGAATGTGTTCTTATTTGTTGCAAAAGGAATAGGTAAGCCTGGGATAGGTAACCATAAAGACATTCCAGTTAAGAGGATGTTCTATATGCCGATCACTCCAAGGTTAAAAAGATTGTATGAATCAACAGAAACTGCTGCCCAAATGAGATGGCATCAACATAATAGATCGAATTCAGGCAGTTTACGTCATCCATCAGATGGGGAAGCTTGGAACCATTTTGATGCAAAGTATCCAAACTTCACAAATGAACCAAGAAATGTAAGGCTTGGTTTATGTTCTGATGGCTGGATCTTCCATACTGGAAAGATAATTTATTAAGGCATAATTTAGATGTCATGCATATAGAAAAAAACTTCTTTGATAATGTGTTTAACGCTGTCATGAATGTTAAGAACAAGACTAAGGACAATGAAAAAGCACGAATGGACTTGGCCATCATTTGCCAACGTAGCGACTTGGAGTTGGTTCCACATAACAATGGAAAAATGACAAAACCTAAGGAAAATTATTGTCTTACGTCTAATGAGGCAAAGAATGTTTGTAAATGGATAAAGGAGCTTAAGATGCCAGATGGGTATGCTTCTAACTTGGCAAGATGTGCAGATGTTAATAAAGGACAAATGAATGGGATGAAAAGCCACGATTGTCACGTATTTATGGAGTGTTTGCTTCCATTTGCATTTAGTTCACTGCCTGACCATGTGTGGAAACCATTAACAGAATTAAGTCAATTCTTTAAAGGCTTGTGCAGCAATACCTTAAGACACGATGAATTGGTCAAATTGGGTGAAAATATTCCATTCATCATATGCAAACTTGAAAGAATCTTTCCACCAGGATTATTTGATTCAATGGAACATCTTCTAATTCACCTACCATATGAGGCAAAACTTGGTGGTCCAGTTCAATATCGATGGATGTATCCATTTGAAAGGTATTTTATATTCACCATTAAGGATTTCATTTTTTTTTTCAAGATATTTTCACATTTATTAAGTTATTGCTCTCACTTTTCCAGAATGATGGGTGATTTTAAGCGCATAGTGAAAAACAAGGCTAGAGTGGAAGGCTCAATATGTATGTCAGACTTACATCGAGAGACAACATACTTTTGTTCCCACTATTTCAAAACAATCTCTTTGTTTGATAGAAGCTAGCATAATGAAGGTGTAAAATTAAATGATGTTGTCACGACAACACTATCAATTAGCAATCAATTAGGACGTCCTAGTGGGAAGGCTCAAACTCATTAGTTAAGTGATGCTGAAAGAAGGTTTGCTCATGTACACATCCTCATCAATTGCAACGAGGTCAAGTCATATATTGAGTAAGAAGTCTGTAAGCACA
>NC_021165.2:36400952-36401986 GCF_000331145.2 Cicer arietinum
AACATATCTTCGAGTTGGAGTATTACAAATTGCCTCACAAGGTAGCCTTGTTTTATTGCCAATGGTTTGATCCTAGACGAAATAGAGGAACCAAAGTTCATCCGCAGTATGATATTGTAGATATCAAGATGAATCGGAAATATGATCTCTATGATCCCTTCATAATTGCACAAAAAGCTAGACAAATGTATTATGTACCTTATCCTGAAAAGCGAACTGATAAGCGTCATTGGTCTGCCGTTATCAAAACAAAGCCTATGGGTCATGTAGAGGTGGACGGAGTCGATGAGGACATGTCATACCAAGATGAAGATATGGCACATGTTGAACAATTAACTGAAATTGAAGAAATGGTTGGCTTGCACGATGAAACACATAGCGATGAAGAAGTCAATGTAACGTTTGTTCCAAATATTCCAATTGATAATGATAGTGATATGGATGATGAAGATGGGGATGATTCTTCAATTGACGTTTGAATTTTTCGTAAGTATAAATAGTAGTTGATTATTTGTTTAAATCTTCATATTCTACCTTTTTATATATTAGTTTTACATCTTGAATTGTTGATTGTTTGTTTGAATTGTGTGTGTGCTAATTGTTTTTATTCATCTTATTCTTTATAGATGACTTCAAAAGAAAATATTAGACTCAAGCTTCCATTCAAGAAAAATCGCATCATTTTACCGCATAAGGTAACTCAAGCAACTCAGTAGGTACAAGCAACAATTGATCAATTGCCACTAGATGTCAATGCCACTACACCAATCTCACACTATGTGCGGCATCCCACCCAACAACTTGTTCAACCTCCTACCCAACAAGCTGCAGTGCTTCCAATCCAACCTAATAAGGTGCATGGTACTGAACCAATTATAGTGATGATGCCCATACCAAGTTTTGTCCTAGAAGACAACATTTCCCCGATTGCTGATCATTCACCGTCACAACCATTAACATTTGTTGCCTCACGACATACTTCAATTTCAGCTAACCCACCACCTTCAACACATGTTGCTATTGGTAATAAGACT
>NC_021165.2:36402188-36425571 GCF_000331145.2 Cicer arietinum
GAGAGCCCTCACCTCAGTCATTACATCACAATATGTTGATCCATATCCTAGCTGGAGAGCAATCCCAAAATTAACTTTGGAACGTTGGTTCGACAAATTTGGTGTAAGATTAAGTTATATATCTTGTTAATGAGTTCAACTAATGTGTGGATGCTAATTAATATATTATACCTTATTTGTAATGTAATATTGCAGGAAAAAGTTGCTTGGTTGCCTGAGCACAATTTTCAAATTAAAAATATCTTCAATACAAAAGGATCAATGCGTCTTTCTGATATGTTGATGCAAGCGAGAAAGAAGCGCAAGTGTCCAAATTGGATGGGAGAAAGTGTTTGGAATGATCTTGAGAAGATATGGATGGATCAGTCGTATAAGGAGATATCAAATCGAGCTAAGAAAAATCGTGCTTCTTCTAAAGGAGGAGTTGTCCATACAGGTGGATCTATATCCATTGCTGAACATACCATTCGGATGGTACGCTTTCTATGTCAAAGTCTTCACTGTATAACCATTTAATGTTTGACACCAGGACATGACTACTATTTTCTATTTTTATTGTTTTGTTGTGTTGCTGTTTCAAAATGCAGAGTTATTTTGCTAAAATATTTTGTTGTTTTTCTTTTCTGGCGAAATTTGACTCTCATTTTGTTCACGATTCTGTTGTTGTTTATTTTTTGTAAGGCTGAAGAGTTAGATAGAGACCCCATATTGGATGAGGTATTTTTAAAAACTCACACTAAGAAGAAGGACAACTCTTGGGTTGATGAAAGAGCAAAAAATACATATGTAAGAAATATTAAATCATTTATTAGTTCTTTCATTTGTATTTCTTGTAAAAGTAATTTGACTATGTTGCATGATTTTCTATTTGAGTAGGAAACATTTCAAGGTAAGTTGCAACAAGCCTCTAAAGGTGGGGAAACATCTAATAGTTGTAGTCAAGTGGTTAATGCGGAAGCTCGCTTAGACATGTGGGTCCAATCTGTTGGGGGGAAGAATAAAGGGAGGATCTATGGTGCTGGAGATAGATCATCACTTTATAGACTAGGTGTCGCAAGTCTAGTTCCAGATTCTCGTCCATCTAGAGGTTGCGCCAATTTCTTGTCTCAACAATCTAACGAGATAGCTGCACAGATAGCAGCATTTGAGGAGCGAGCAAAAGCGGCAGAACACGAGGCACGAGAGGCGCGAGAGGAGCTAAGGAAAGTTGAGCAACGTCGACAAGAGGAAGTTCAACAAATAGAACAACGCACTACAGAACAACAGATGCAGCTAGCAATATTGGCAAAAAGTGTTGCTTCCATACAGGCTGAGTCATCCCGTCGTCGTCGTCATCCAGATTATGACGAGGATGAGTCTAACGATGATGACGACGAGGAGTAATACTGGTTTCAGTTTCAGTTTCGTATAGTAGTTATGATTACTTATTTTGTTTAGACTTGTAGGCATTATCTATATATATTTCTACGATAGTGTCGTTATGTGTATTTTGAAACTTATGGCAGTAACAATTGTCCTTATTTTGAGACTTATGGAAGTCAGAATGTGTAATTTGAAAATACTATTTACATAATATTTCACTTTGTTTTGACAATGATTTTTAATATGCTTACAATTAATTTTAAATATATATTAAAAAATACAGGAAACTGTAAAAAAACAAAAAAATAGAATTAAAATCATTTTTTCATTACCCACAGACAATTCATGGATAAAGTTATCAATATCAAATATAAAATAGTAGACTTTGTCACGAATGGTCCGTGGGTAATGTAACTTACGACTTTTCCGTCGATAAGTATCTACTATTTTATCTACGGAAAATCTATGAGTAACGTTACCCACGAAGACTCAGTGGATCATATTTCCCACGGACAATCCCTAAGTAAGTGTGTCCCACGGCTTGCCCGTCGGTAAATATTTTCCTACGAGCAATTTAGCTAGGAACTCGTGTTTGTGGGTAGTCCGTGCGTAATTTTACGTTACCTATGGACAGTCCATGGGTAAAGATAAAATTTGCCGTAGGTAATAACAGTTTTTCTTGTAGTGAAGAAAGATCAAAATGAAAAAAAAAAAGTACATTTCAACTATTGTGTCTTACTTGTGAGGAAAACACAAGCATCTGATAAGATAGTTTAGTTTTCAGTTGAGCAAGGTGCCAATACGGCATAATTTATTGTCACTACAAAAAAAAAAAAAATCTATTGTGACATTCAATTTTTAGTGATATCTATTTATTTGTCAATGTAGTTACTTTTATCTATAGATAGAGTGTCACATATTCTTATTTAACATCAATATGTTGTGTTAACTTAAAAAAAAAAAAAAAAAAACTAAAATATTCACATCCAAAAAATATTCACTTATTCTCTTTCTTTCCCATTTCCATCTCATAATTTTTTTTCTATTCTATTTTTTCTCATTGTATTTCCTTCTCAAATTTTATTCTAAATTTGCTCAAAAGGTCTTCCCAATATCAATTCCCAATTTCATCTCAGAAATCATTAAAGCTTTTCCCGATTTCAATTCTCATTTTTCTATTGAAGAAGCTTTTCCCAATTTCTTCATTGATTCTCGTTTTTCAGTTAAAGTTGAAGAAACTTTTCTCGATTTCTTCATCATTTTTTCGATTCCATCTTCAATCAATTCCTTCAATTTCTGATTCAAACTAAGAGATTTCTTCGGTTTTTGTTTTATGATATTCAGAAATTGCTCAAACTCTCTCTTTAGCAAATCATATTTTCTCTCTTGCGCAAAACAATCAATTCACGTAACGCTCTCTTCTCTCTCGCAAGAACCTATCTTTTTGTCGCAAGAACCCATTCTTCTTTCTCGCTCAACCTCATTTCTAAATGAAAAAGAGGAAAAAATAGTATTGGTGAGTGAACATCAATTAAGGTTTTTCTCGTGACTTACGAGACTTTTTCCCTATTCTCGCAGCTTAACCTCTGCATCGATTAGGGTTTCTGCATCTTGCGAGACTTGCAACACTTCTACCTCTTCATGACTTGGTGATTTTGGTATGAATTTTCATCTTCGCTTTGTCATCTCTCAAAGAGAATAAAAGTAACTCATTACCCTATTTAGCATGATTGCATCTTAATAACTTTCTATAGTGATTCTATTATTTAACTGGCTAAATTACATCTGTAGTCCCTTAACTTAATTTCAGGTAACGTTTTAGTCCTTTATCTTTTTTTTTTCCCGACTTGGTCCTTTATTTTAATTTTAAGCGACAATTTGATATTTTATGTTTTAAAATTTCAACAATGTTATCCTTTTTTATACAAAAATTCAAAAAAAAATTCAATCAAAACTCATAAAATTAATTATATTCTTCAATATAATACAAATTTCATCAAATTCGTAACGCAAATCTTCAAATAAACTCATATTTTCATACTTTATTTGATATTGTTAGGAATAAAGGACTAAATCGGGAAAAAAAAAGATAAAGGACTAAAACGTTACCTAAAATTAAGTTAAAGGACCACGAATGTAATTTAGCCTATTTAACTATATTTAAGCTTAATTGATGCTTTTATGCACTAGTTTAGTTATTGCTTTTGCATTACTCTAAAAGTAACTCGTAATCATCTTGAAATCATTGAATTGAGGCTTTCTGGTTTACTCTAAAAATTGGATTCGATTCTAAGTGACACAAAATTTGACTTAGCTAGGAAGTATATGACTGACTAAAATTATGAAACTTGGTTGCAATCTTGTGCATATTATTTTCTTAATTGAGTTTTCAAATTTTATGGTATATATTAAAACTTTGGTCGATCATCTCTGCATTATTTTGATATGCTCATTGATGCATATTTGTTTTCTGTTTTCTACTATTCTAATTCTAAATCCAGCTCTAGTTATAACTATTTTAATTTTGAATCCAGCTCTAGCTTTTCTGATTTTAAATCCTTTGGTTAAGATTTTGATTAGCATCAAATGAATAAAATAGATTTCAAAGCATTGTGAAAATAATAAACACTTCATATTTTTTTTAGTTGGTTTATATTGTTTGCTGGAACACCTAGAATGGCTTAATCTAATTTTTGTCATAGTTTTTAGGCTGCAAAGTCTATAACTCTTTTTTCATTGTATTCATCCTACCCTTATTGATAGTTCTATATATGAATCACTTGGGATATAGTGAACCTATTATGCTATTTCCCTTTCTTGATTTATGAGATTTCGTAGATTATAAAATAAGAGAAACACTACAAGAAAAACTGTTATTACCTACGATAAATTTTATCTTTACCCACGGACTATCCATAGGTAACGTAAAATTACGCACGGATTACCCACGGACGCGAGTTCCTAGCTAAATCGCTCGTAGGAAAATATTTAACGACGGACAAGTCGTGGGACACACTTACTTAGGGATTGTCCGTGGGAAATATGACCCACTGAGTCTTCGTGGGTAACGTTACTCATAGATTTTCCGTAGATAAAATAGTAGATACTTATCGACGGAAAAATCGTAAGTTACATTACCCACGGACCATCCGTGACAAAGTCTACTATTTTATATTTGATATTGATAATTTTATCCATGAATTGTCCGTGGGTAATGAAAAAATGATTTTAATTCTATTTTTGGTTTTTTTTACAGTTTCCTGTATTTTTTAATATATATTTAAAATTAATTGTAAGCAATTTAAACATCATTGTCAAAACAAAGTGAAATATTATGTAAATAGTTTTTTCAAATTACACATTCTGACTTCCATAAGTCTCAAAATAAATACAATTGTTACTACCATAAGTTTCAAAATAAGCACATTGTTACTGCCATAAGTTTCAAAATACACATAACGACACTATCGTAGAAATATATATAAATAATGCCTACAAGTCTAAACAAAATAAGTAGTCATAACTACTATACGAAACTGAAACTGAAACCAGTATTACTCCTCGCTGTCATCATCGTTAGACTCATCCTCGTCATAATCTGGATGACGACGACGACGGGATGACTCAGCCTGTATGGAAGCAACACTTTTTGCCAATATTGCTAGCTGCATCTGTAGTTCTATAGTGCGTTGCTCTGTTTGTTGAACTTCCTCTTGTCGACGTTGCTCAACTTTCCTTAGCTCCTCTCGCGCCTCTCGTGCCTCATGTTCTGCCGCTTTTGCTCGCTCCTCAAATGCTGCTATCTGTGCAGCTATCTCGTTAGATTGTTGAGACAAGAAATTGGCGCAACCTCTAGATGGACGAGAATCTAGAACTAGACTTGCGACACATGGTCTATAAAGCGAGGATCTATCTCCAGCACCATATATCATCCCTTTATTCTTCCCCCCAACAGATTGGACCCACATGTCTAAGCTAGCTTCCACATTAACCACTTGGCTACAACTACTAGATGCTTCCCCACCTTTAGAGGCTTGTTGCAACTTACCTTGAAATGTTTCCTACTCAAATAGAAAATCATGCAACATAGTCAAATTACTTTTACAAGAAATACAAATGAAAGAACTAATAAATGATTTAATATTTCTTACATATGTATTTTTTGCTCTTTCATCAACCCAAGAGTTGTCCTTCTTCTTAGTGTGAGTTTTTAAAAAGACCTCATCCAATGTGGGGGTCTCTACCTAACTCTTCATCCTTACAAAAAGTAAACAACAACAGAACTGTGAACAAAATGAGAGTCAAATTTCTCCAAAAAAGAAAAACAACAAAATATTTTAGCAAAATAACTATGCATTTTGAAACAGCAACACAACAAAACAATAAAAATAGCAAATAGTAGACATGTCATGGAGTCAAACATAAAATGGTTATACAGTGAAGACTTTGACATAGAAAGCGTACCATATGAATGGTATGTTCAGCAATCGATATAGATCCACATGTATGGACAGCTCCTCCTTTAGAAGAAGCACGATTTTTCTTAGCTCGATTTGATATCTCGTTATACGACGGATCCATCCATATCTTCTCAAGATTATTCCAAACACTTTCTTCCATCCAAGTTGGACACTTGCGCTTCTTTCTCGCTTGCATCAACATATTAGAAAGATGCATTGATCCTTTTGTATTGAAGATATTCTTAATTTGAAAATTGTGCTCAGGCAATCAGTCAACTTTTTCCTGCAATATTACATTACAAATAAGTTATAATATATTAATTAGTATCCACACATTAGTTGAACTCATTAACAAGATATATAACTTAATCTTACACCAAATTTGTCGAACCAACGTTCCAAAGTTAATTTTGGGATTGCTCTCCAGCTAGGATATGGATCAACATATTGTGATGTAATGACTGAGGTAAGGGCTCTCGAGGCCACCCTACACGGTAACCACCTGTAAAAAACTTTTTTAAAAACATCAAATTTCTAAAAATAACTTGAAACGTACCCTAATCCTCATGTAGTAATGAAAAGTTAATCATAATTTGTTACAAACCCTCGACCATCCGGCCATATCATTGTTTTACCATCAGGCGCAACCCCATGACTAGAATTGGAGCATCGTGACCCTTGAGTTATTTTACCAATAGCAACATGTGTTGAAGGTGGTGGGTTAGCTGAAATTGAAGTATGTCGTGACGCAAGAGATGTTAATGGTTGTGACGGTGAATGATCAGCAATCGGGGAAATGTTGTCTTCTGGGACAAAACTCGGTGTGGGCATCATCACTATAATTGGTTCAGTACCATGCACCTTATTAGGTTGGATTGGAAGCACTACAGCTTGTTGGGTAGGAGGTTGAACAAGTTGTTGGGTGGGATGCCGCACATAGTGTGAGGTTGGTGTAGTGGCATTGACATCTAGTGGTAATTGATCAAATGTTGCTTGTACGTGCTGAGTTGTTTGAGTTACCTTATGCGGTAAAATGATGCTATTTTTCTTGAATGGAAGCTTGAGTCTAATCTTTTCTTTTGAAGTCATCTATAAAGAATAAGATGAATAAAAACAATTAGCATGCACACAATTCAAACAAACAATCAACAATTCAAGATGTAAAACTAATATATAAAAAGGTAGGAGTGGAAGCACTGCAGCTTGTTGGGTAGGAGGCTTAACATGTTGTTGGGTGGGATGTCGCACATATTGTGAGGTTGGTGTAGTGGCATTGGCATCTAGTGGAAAATGATCAATTGTTGCTTGTACCTGCTGAGCTGCTTGAGTTACCTTATGCGGTAAAATCATGCGATTTTTCTTCAAAGGAAGCTTGAGTCTAATCTTTTTTTTTTGGAGTCATCTATAAAAAATAACATAAATAAAAACAATTAGCACACACAATAGTAAACACAATTCAAGATTATCAACTCTACAACATTAAAGAACTTGAATCTAAAACTAATATATCAAAAGGTAGAATATGAAGATTTATACAAACAATCAACTACTATTTATACTTACTAAAAATTCAAATGTCAATTGAAAAATCATCCCCATCTTCATCATCCATATCACTATCATTATCAATTGGAATATTTGGAACAAACGTTACATTGACTTCTTCATCGCTATGTGTTTCATCGTGCAAGCCAACCATTTCTTCAATTTCAGTTAATTGTTCAACATGTGCCATATCTTCATCTTGATATGGCATGTCCTCATCGACTCCGTCCACCTCTACATGACCCATAGGCTTTGTTTTGATACCGGCAGACCAGTGACGCTTATCAGTTCACATTTTAGGATAAGGTACATAATACACTTGTCTAGCTTTTTGTGCAATTATGAAGGGATCATAGAGATCATATTTCCGATTCATCTTGATATCTACAATATCATATTGCGGATGAACTTTGGTTCCTCTATTTCGTCTAGGATCAAACCATTGGCAATAAAACAAGGCTACTTTGTGAGGCAATTTGTAATACTCCAACTCGAAGATATGTTGGATGACTCCATAGAAATCATCTTCCCCTCCTCCAGTAACCCCTTTCACATAAACTCCACTATTTATGGTTTTCTTACCCTGAGACCAAGCTTTTGTGTGAAATTTGTACCCATTAATGTAATACTTGTGCCATGTTTTGACCATTGAGTCAGGATCCCAAGCTAATGATAACAAGTTAGGGTCAGTCACACCATTTTCCTTGTCACTGGCCTATACAAACATGATATTCACAATAGTTAGGTGTGAAGTTCTAATTTATTTGCATCAAACTTCAATAAATCACTTACATACGCACGAAACCATTCTGGGAATTCTCCATGTATACGTGTTTGAGATATAGGATCGTCTTCAATAATGGAATTAGAGTGCAAAAAGGCGCTGTCAATAATGAGAGAAGTGTTATTACAAGTATTTGGTAGTTATGTGGGGTGAGTGCTTACAGACTTCTTACTCAATATATGGCTTGACCTCGTTGCAATTGATGAGGATGTGTACATGAGCAGACCTTCTTTCAGCATCACTTAACTAATGAGTTTGAGCCTTCCCACTAGGACGTCCTAATTGATTGCTAATTGATAGTGTTGTCGTGACAGCATCATTTAATTTTGCACCTTCATTACGCTAGCTTCTATCAAACAAAGAGATTGTTTTGAAATAATGGAAACAAAAATATGTTGTCTCTCGATGTAAGTATGACACACATATTGAGCCTTCCACTATAGCCTTGTTTTTCATTGTGCGCTTAAAATCACCCATCATTCTGGAAAAGTGAGAGCAATAACTTAACAAATGTGAAAATATCTTGAAAAAAAAATGAAATCCTTAATGGTGAATATAAAATACCTTTCAAATGGATACATCCATCGATATTGAACTGGACCACCAAGTTTTGCCTCATATGGTAGGTGAATTAGAAGATGTTCCATTGAATCAAATAATCCTGGTGGAAAGATTCTTTCAAGTTTGCATATGATGAATGGAATATTTTCACCCAATTTGACCAATTCATCGTGTCTTAAGGTATTGCTGCCCAAGCCTTTAAAGAATTGTCTTAATTCTGTTAATGGTTTCCACACATGGTCAGGCAGTGAACTAAATGCAAATGGAAGCAACCACTCCATAAATACGTGACAATCGTGGCTTTTCATCCCATTCATTTTTCCTCCATTAACATCTGCACATCTTGCCAAGTTAGAAGCATACCCATCTGACATTTTAAGCTCCTTTATCCATTTACAAACATTATTTGCCTCATTAAACGTAAGACAATAATTTGCCTTAGGTTTTGTCATTTTTCCATTGTTATGTGGAACCAACTCCAAGTCGCTACGTTGGCAAATGATGGCCAAGTCCATTTGTGCTTTTTCATTGTCCTTAATCTTGTTTTTAACATTCATGACAGTGTTAAACACATTATCAAAGAAGTTTTTTTCTATGTGCATGACATCATGACAATGTTAAACACATTATCAAAGAACTTTTTTTCTATGTGCATGACATCTAAATTATGCCTTAATAAATTATCTTTCCAGTATGGAAGATCCCAAAATATGCTTCGTTTAGTCCAATTATGGCTAACTCCATATCCAGACAATTTAGAATGTGCATTATCTATCACTCGTGGAATATTGTGAACCCAACCCCAAACTTCTTCACCGGTCAATATTGGAGGAGGTTTATCTTTCACAACCCTATTTTTAGTGAACCCTTTTTTACTTCTTCTAAATGCATGATTATGAGGTAAGAAACGACGGTGACAATCAAACCATGAATTTTTGCCACCGTATTTTAAGGTAAAAGCCTTATTTCCATCCATACACACCGGACATGCCAACTTACCTTGGGTACTCCATCCAGATAACATGCCATAAGCAGGAAAATCGTTAACTGTCCACATTAAGGTTGCCCTCATTACAAAATTTTGTTTCATGGAAATATCAAAAGTCAAAGCCCCTTCACTCCACAACTATTTAAGCTCATCTATTAACGGTTGTAAATATACATCAATGTTTGCTTTTGGGTTAGATGGTCCAGGTATGAGACAAGTCAAAAACATGAATGGTTTAGTCATGCACATTTCAGGCGGGAGATTATACGGGGTCACAACAACAGGCCAACAAGAATATGGGGTTGAAGAGGCCTGAATGTATGGCGTGAAGCCATCAAAACATAAACCAAGCCTTACATTTCTTGGTTCATTTGCGAAGTTTGGATACTTTGCATCAAAATGGTTCCAAGCTTCCCCATCTGATGGATGACGTAAACTGCCTGAACTCGATCTATTATGTTGATGCCATCTCATTTGGGCAGCAGTTTCTGTTGATGCATACAATCTTTTTAACCTTGGAGTGATCGACATATAGAACATCCTCTTAACTGGAATGTCTTTATGGTTACCTATCCCAGGCTTACGAGGAACATATCGAGGTTCATGGCAAAACCTACACTCTATATCTGCACTATTGTCTTTGTAGTACAACATGCACCCTTTAACACAACAATCAATTTTCTCAGACTTCAATCCTAGCATTGTCACCAATTTTTTCGCTTGGTAAAAACTTTTTGGAAGTGAATCCTTAAAAGGACACACATCTACAAGAATGCTTGCAAAGAAATCAAGACATTTCTGTGGAACATTCCAATTTGATTTGCAAGCTAAAAGTTTCACGCATATTGAAAGTTTTGAATCAGAAGCCCCCTCATATAAGGGTTTGTTTGCAGCAGTTAACAAATCATAAAAGTCTTGAACATCATCATTTGGGGGCTCTTCATTATTCTCTTCCTCGTTGCCTTCATCACCCATATTTTGGAAGTCATACGTAGGACCAAATGCATCATCGACCATATGTTACATTAACGTAAACGGATCATCGTTATCAATATTTCCACTACTACTTGGAATATTTTCTGGGTCAATATGTGGGGCTTCTTCACCATGCTCAGTCCAATACCAATAATTTGGTTCGAACCCAAACCTATACAAGTGAAGTTTGACTTCACTTGCAGACAATATACCACTACACATGCAATTGTGACAAGGACATCTGATGCCACCATCTTTTACAAATTGATTTCGACTTATTGCCTTCGTTATAAACTCTTCAACACCTTTTGCGAAGGCTGGTTTCAACCCCCCTCGTTGAACATAAAGTCTATCATATACCCAACTACGATCTGGATGGTAGCCATCCATATTTTGAAACAAATAATTGAGGAGCAATGAAACTGTGAACAAAATGTAATTTTACATATCAAATAGGATACCTATACAAACCTCAAACAAGTTATTACTCAAAGTTCAAATTGAAAATAATGTTCTCCAAACATAAACTAATTGTCAAACTAACTATAAATAGTTATGCAGATATTTGTTGTAAAATTAGTTGTAGATAATTTAGCTCTCATTGTCAAACTAACTTAAATTGTCAAACTAACTATAACAAGTTATTGCTGTAAAATTGTCAAACTAACTTAACATTCCTTTTGCAACAAATAAGAACACATTCCAACCAATTGCAACCAATTTCAATCAGCTCTCATTCCATTCATGTGCATAAAAGATTCATAATAAAGGAGAAGATAAAATAAATAACACATGAACATGATGTATAATACTGCACAAACCCCTTAAAAGAAAGCTATCTATTTCAAGCTGCAGATATTCAGACACGTGTTCAACTGATTTTCCCACATTTACTACCACTACCCACTTGGCACATTAAAATTGGAGCACCAATTTGTTTAATGATAGAGCTTCATGTGGGGAGTGCTATAAAATCATTTGTGATTATAAAACAAATCCAAGATGGTGCATAATAGGAAGATCTATTACCATAACTGCCACTAATTTATGTACTCCTAATTATGACATTCCAAACAACGATGGAGGATGGTGCAACCCACCTCTCAAGCATTTTGATATGACTCAACCTGCTTGGGAAAAGATTGGAATCTACAGAGGTGGGATCATCCCCGTTTTATTCCAAATGTTAGAATTTTAATGAATTTGTACTATATCTTTCAATAATAATAATGTCAGCACTAACTAGACATAATTTAAAAAATGGAAGAAATTTAATGTAACTATATCATAAGTTGGGATCAAACACTTATATTTGTTAGATATTAGACATGTCTTTAATCAATGACATGTTTTTTTATATTAATTCTCTGATTTATCAAGAAAACGCATCTTGTTAATCTAGAGTTCGGCTAAAAGTTAAGTAAAGTCCAACTAGACATTGTTTTAGTCATGCTTTGAATTCAGTATTCTCGATCTATTGATAATTAGAGCTTATTATACACGTAAACTCATTCATTGTGTTAGAGCAATGACATGTTAATTATATTGTTGTGACAATTAAAATGTTTTGATTGTATTTTTGGCAGGGTTCCTTGCAAAAAGCATGGAGGGGCTAGGTTCAGTGTGAATGGGAGGGACTACTTTGAACTAGTGTTAATCAGCAATATAGGTGGTGCTGGATCAATCCAATCTGTGTCCATTAAAGGCTCCAAATCTGGTTGTTTATTTTGAAATAGATATAATCACACCCTTACATGACCACTTTATGCCTATGTTTTGAAAACAGAACCGACTGATTTGGGAGCCTGTCAGAACCGGCTGATTTGGGAGCAAAAATATCCAAGCAAACAATATCCAAGCAAAACAAAATTAGTTTCCACGAACGACAGAACCTGTGATTTGAAGTGGCAGAGAGGGCGAACACGAACGACAGAACCTGTGATTTGAAGTGGCGGTCAAGGGCAAACGGCGAACGATGTTGATTGATTGCGAATGGTGTTGATTGCGATGAAGGGTTTGTTTGCGAACGACGTTGATTGCGAACAGCGTTGATTGATTGCGAATGGCGTTGATTGCGAAGGGTTTGAACGGCGTTGATTGCGAAGGGTTTGATTGCGAACGGTTTTGTTTGCTTACTGAACTCGTTGAAGGGTTTGCTTACTGAACTCAGATTTGCGAAGGATTTTGTTTGCTTACTGAACTCAGAAATGTCTCCTAACAAATGGCTTAACTTTTTTTTTTTTAAAAAAAAAAACAAAGTAATATACAAAACTATACTTTCAAGTTACCCACGGATATTACCTACGGATAATCAGTGGTAACAAAAAATACGATTAAATTTTGGCAACTTCAAGTTGAGTTTCTTTTTTTTTTTTTATTCCACGGATTTTTTTTATTTTACCTACGGACAAACCGTGGAAACCAATTAAAAAAAATTAAATTACTTAATAACAAATTTACTCACGATTTTTCTATAGATATTATATAATTTATCCACTAACTAACATCCGTGGGTAATTTTCCGTAGGTATATGAATCTTTTCTTGTAGTGAAATTCAACTCTCTAATCTTAGAGACACTTTGAAAAACTTGAAGCATCAAGGATGAAGATCTCCTTAAAATGACAAGTTGTGAACAATCGGATAGAATGTCACATATTCTCGTTTAACATCAATACATTGTGTTAACTTTAAAATAAAATAAAACTAAAATATTCACATCCAAAAAAATATTTAGAAGGGTTAGTGTTATGTCTTTTGTATATTTGGCAATGTTTTATCTCTAATGTTGACTGTTGAGACTGTTTCTCTCAAGCATTCCAAATAATTCAATTGCAGCAACTTTTTAATTGATTAAATTTATCGTCTTTTCTTAAAGCATTTTAGCCTACAAGTATGCTAAAATATTTCAACAAAACATACTTAGCACAATATATATGTTTTATTAAAACACTTTAGCCTACTTTTTATTTACTAGTACATTCTGATCATTATTGTAAAACTATAAGAGTTTAATTATAGTTTGAATAGATTGTAACGAATCCTATCAAGATCGATAGGTGATTAATATTCTTTATGGGTGGAAAGAAATAGAGCTTGTAACATATCAAGGTTGATATAAGCTAGGTGCTGTAAAATCAAGAAGGTTATTTGTTTTGAACACTTAGTGGAAAATCTCACAGTTGTGAGGACTGGACGTAGCCCGAGTTTGGTGAATCAGGATATATCGTTGTGTGGTATTCCTTCTCTTATCTCTTTATTTATTAAGCTACATTGATTAACTGAGATAAAACATAAACTAAATTTCTGTTTTTAAGCTAACCAAGAACGTTCTCTGTTTTTTGGTAAAAACCAAGAATATTCTCCGTTTCCTGTTTTCTTAACCAAGATCATTCTTGAGTTAAATCTTGAGATTTGTTCAAGAATTTTTAAATAGGTACATTTATAATTCAAACCCCCTTCTTTGTAAATCGACATTGTTACTTCAGATCCAACTAATCACAAAAACTTAAAATATTGTGTTATTATCATAGGAAATTAAGTAATCAAGAAAAACCTAGCTAGTTCCCGTGCATATGATATTAGCATCCTTGTTTTATCTTTCATTTCTTCACCTAACATAGGTAATTTAGAATCAATTATTGATCTTAAATCACTCATCTAATTTGTTTTTTTTTTTTTAATCTAAATAAGTGATTTCTACACATATTTATTTTTTATTTTTCATGTTTATTGTGATTTTGTTATCTAGTTGCAGCACTGTCTGATTTATGGCCTTGTTGCAATCTTCAATTGATTCATATTGAGAGATATCTTCAACGTTAAAATCTAATTTGTTTGTTTTTTTTAATCTAATTTGTTTGTTTTTTTAATCTAAATAAGTGATTTCTACACATATTTATTTTTTATTTTTCATGTTTATTGTGATTTTGTTATCTAGTTGCAGCACTGTCTGATTTATGGCCTTGTTGCAGTCTTCAATTGATTCATATTGAGAGATACCTTCAACGTTAAAATTGTAGACATTAGTATTCTAAACACTTCAATTTTATCTTATTTATAGGTTTTATCACATTTATAAATATTTATAAATATTTTTCAAGTGTTCAAGTGTTTAGAATACCGTTTTAGTAACCCACACACAAACAAAAAATTAAATAACAATGTGCTCTATTAATTTTTAATCCTTTTTGTACGAAGAAACCACATTGTCTATGTTTCCTATGCGGTAAAATTTGATACATATATTCTTATAGTATATTTCAACATTTTATAAAATATATGATTGTCTTTCATTACATAAAAGGCACATGAAAAATATATAATAGAAACAGGGAGATGAAAGCAATAGCTAAATAAAAAAATATACTTATTTAATAAATAAAAAATACTTATAAAAGATACACACAAAAAGTTTTAATATTAGTGCATAACCCTCTTTTCAAAAATCAAAGAAATTTTATTGTGGTTTATTGATGCTAGCTCAATAAATGAAAAGTTTATAAAGAAAAACTAGCATTTAATGAATCTCTACTAGGTTGACACACAACTACGTTTGAATTAAAATATATTGCTATATTTTCATAATATATCAATATTTATTTTAAGTAAATATATGCATATAAAATAAAATATTTAACAAAATTTTATTGTGCTTTTGATTTTGGTAATAAATAATTTTTTTCATTTTAATTTCTGAATTTTTTATTTTTACTAATAAGAGTAAGTTATTTTATTTTTATTGTATTTCTTGTTGTTTGGGTATAGTCTCTATAATACATTTTTATTTACTTTAATCTCTAAAAATTTGACTTATGCTCCATGAGTAACTATATGTTTAAATGAAGAAAAAAAAATTATAATGTACCAAAATATAAACAAAAATATATTAGAGACACTTGAACAAAATAAAAAGAGTTAAATTCAAACATAAATAGTATATGGGTAATATTAAAACAAAATTATATTGAAGTATAAGTAAAAAAAAAGTATATTGAAGTATATTAAAATAACAATTATATTAAACTTAAATATTAATGAACTTGAATCAATCTAAAACCTTTTATACCTTTCTTGATCCAACCTATTACAAAAACTTAAACATTTTATACATTAATAATTAAGTAACCTAGTGCTCTATTAATTCTTAATGTTTTTTGTACGAAGAAACAACATTGTCTATGTTTATTGTGGGGTACAATTTTATATGTATATCCTTATAGTATCTTGTAGTATTTTATAAAATGTTGTCTTTTATTACATGCAATACACATAAAAAGTAATTTTGATCCATAATAGAAATGAGAGAATGGGCGGTAATTGCAATAAAAAAGCTATTAATTTTTAATCTTTAGTTTATCAATATGGGAGAGAACTTAATTATGTTTAAGCATAAACACTAAAAGGGATTGGAAGGAAAGGCGACAAGGTCAAACTGCATGCAAGTCATTGATGGACAACTTTAAAGAGATTGACGAAAATAGTCTTATTTTCACAAGATTTCTCCATTTATTGCATGAATTTTGGATTACTTATTACTACATGTAAAACATCAATTACTAATAGTTGAATTATGCTACTTTGTATATATTGTAGATTATGTGTTTGAACTTTCATGTAATTTAGAGTTCTCAAGATGCGTTATTGTATTATCGGTTATCAATAAATAACAATATTTTAATTTAGCTTGTACCTTATTGTTTTACAAAATAAATCAAAAACATTTCTTAATATTTTTTTTACTAAAATGCACTTTTGACCTCCCAACATTTTAAATATGGTGATTTCGACTCTCAAATTTTCAAAATAGCACTTTTAGTCCCAAACTTTAATCCCTTTTGTAAATTGATAAACTCCCTTGATGTTAACCACCTTAAAGCTGACATGAATTGATATTTTTGACTACCTAGTGTTATGTAGGATTTTGGCTCCCAACTTTCTAAATATGGCGATTTTGGCCCCATAATTTTAAAATTGCATGTTTGCCCCCATAACTTTAGACCTTTTTGTATATTGGTAAACCCATTCATTTTGACAAAGTCAAAGTTGATATGAACTCATATTTTTGACTACTTAGTACCATGTAGAATATTACTTTAATTTTAGCTTAATAAAATTGTAATTTTGAATAGAAAAATAGAAAGAAAAAAAAGATGGAGGGTATGTGTAATACAGATTTCCAACTCCTAGGTTGTTGTTGGCATCTTCATTGTTAGATGAAAGAATACCAACAATTTCAATTGAAGAGATGCATGAGACCCCTTGAATTTAGAAGAAAATCTTTTGTTTGGTTCACTAGCATATAATTATCGCTCGTTTTTTCAATAATTTGGTGGAGATTGTCTAAGCTATGCACCATGGCCATTTTTGTTAGGAGCCTTACCACGGTACAAACATGAAAGCGAAACAAGTTGAAGATAAAATCTATGACAACTTTCTATGTTTTTGCAAATAAAACTTTCTCATATTTGCTGATGCTTCTTCCCACCATCTTTTTTTATAATTCAAAATTATATTTGTAATAAATGAATAATAATCTAAAATTAAACTAATATAATACACATATATAAACACAACCGACAAAATCACAACCAACAACCGAAAATGATAGTAATAATAAATATAATAACTACCGCGCCACACTAAATTAAGGGTTTGTTTCTCATGTTGTCACTCATTATGACCACAAGGTGGTTGCTTGATTTTATTTTTTAGGAAATGCTCATGGACCAATATGTGTGATATAATAGTTTATGTAGAATTAGTTTGATTTTATTGTGGTCCTTGTGTAGTTACAAATTTATTTATGTTTTTATTTAGAATTGATCTTTGATAAATTGATGTGTTAAAATATTGTACTTGTAGTACAGAAACACAGTTAGTTTTCTTTAGTTTAATTTAATACTTTGAAAGAAAAATTATTATTCAAAAATAAAATATGACTATAAAATTATGTCATTTCCTAACTAAATCTCATTGAAATATTTGTATGTTATAATAAATGAACTATTGACTTTTAGTTTTATTTAAATCCTTGTTTTTTTGGTTTTTGTCTCTATAATACATATTTATTTACTTAAACCTCTCAAATAAAACACCAAGCAACCCAAAATATAAACAAAAGTATATTTAAATCATGTAAACAAAATAAAAAGTGTTAAATTAAAATATAATAATATATTGATCATATTGAAACAAATTTTTGGAACCTAAATAAAAAATGACTACATTACGGATATCAATATTATATTCAAGTATGAATAAAAAATAGTTTACTTAAAATTAATAATTATACTAAAATTAAATATTGACGTAAAACAATCTAAAACATTTTATACCTTTATTAATTTATTCACTCAATCACAAAAACTTAAACGTTGTGTCCATACCATACATTAATAATTAAGTAACATTTTGTTTTGTTAATTCCTAATATTTTTTTAGTTATTAGCAATAACCTTTCCTATGTTAATTGTGCAGTAAATTCTAATCTGTATATTCTTATAGAATATTTCAATATTTAATAAAATAGATGATTGTCTTTCATTACGAAATTAAAATCCCTCAAAGAAACGGAAAGGGGAACAATAATTACCATAAATAAGCTATTAATTCTTAATCTTTAATTTATCACCATCTGAAAAAACTTAATTTTCTATAAGCATACACACTTACCATAAGTAAGTTAACTTATTTTTTAACAAAATTGAAATGTCGAAAAGAAGACAATAAGATCAAACACTCTGCAAGGTCATCAACAGACAATTTTTAATAGGCTAACGAAAATATTGTAGTATTTATAATTGAGTATGTTGAATGTAAGTATGAATTGAAAAGATAGATATATATTATGAAATTAACTCAATGGTTCACAAGGTTTCTCCATTTATTGCATGTATCATAGACCGCCTACTACTAAATATTCTTTTTATAATGAACATGATTCTTGGTTGAAGTAACGAAATGTTGAATTATTTCACTTTGTATATATTTTAGCTTGTGTTTGAACTTTCATATGTTTTCTTTGAATTTTAGAGTTATATGATGCATAAATGTTTCATAAATTATCAGTGTATAATAAAATTTTAATTATGTTTGTACCTTGTTGTTAGAGAAAACAAATGAGAAACATGTCTTAATTCACAGTGGTATATATATATATATATATTAAACTAAGGAGGATAAAACCTAACCCTTATTAGATTACTATGCGTCAGTTGAAAAACATGAGTTCTTTGAAATGCTATCTTATATGCTATCAGTAACATTCGGCAGAAAAAACAATGTATCATAAAAGTTTTTGAATTGACCGTTATTTTTATTATTTGACTACATAAATGGAATTCCACGGATGCTCCTTTATTATAATTATAATTAAAATATATCTGTCTATTTTGACATTAAACATTTATGTGTCTTTCACCATTCGAAAGACAATAATACATTTTATAAATTACTTTAAAATACTACAAAAAAATATGTAGTGTATTTTAGCTCATATTCAACGTAGGCAAAGTTATTTTCCTATAAATGTTGTGCACCCTTAAATTATGTTAGTAATATGAAAATTAATTAGTAAATGAAACTAATATACTATGTACTGAATTAAAAAGAGAAAAGATAAAATAATAATAGTAGATGGATGGTCATTACAATTACTAGAAAACAAGGACATTTAATTGTAGCAGAATAAAAAAAATGGTCAAATAAAAATAACAATCTAATATATAAAATCCTCAATTATATGTTTGATCGTTCATTTATTGGTCCAACCTTATCTTGTACATTTGTTTGTTAATTCAAATAAGTATTTTTAAAATATTAAATTTCGATTTTTATTAAATTTATTTAACCTTAAAATACATATAATAATTCATAAGAGTTATTGTTGTAACAAATGGGATTCGACTGACTTTGCATTTATTTTTTCTCATTACACCATAAATAGATTGACAGAGTATCGTTAGGTATTATTTAAAGTGGTTTGTTCTATCATTACGTTTGATAATCTAATCCAAAAATTAGCTCTTATCCCAAGTCCCGATAATATTGTATCGACACCAAATCTAGAGAAAGAATGCTCCTATCTTAGCAAATTACTAGGATGCAAATAGTTACGAATATTAAAAATGTATGTACTGTTGAAACAACTACACGTTTGTTATGACTTCCTCTTATCTTGTTGTCAATAATCTACGTTATAAAATGGGCATAATATTTCACATCTAACACATCAAGAAAGAAAAGTGAGAACAAGTTTACATCACAGACATCCCTAAACCTTAAGATACACGGGTTTGAAAGATGGCTGGTGGAGTCTTAGTTGCTTCAAAAAATGGAAGGCAATATGAAGGGAAGGTCACATCATTTGTGTTGGTCACATGTTTGGTGGCGGCCATGGGAGGTCTACTTTTTGGTTATGATCTTGGTATTACAGGAGGAGTGACTTCCATGGAACCATTCCTTGTCAAATTCTTCCCTGGTGTTTACAAGCAAATGAAAGATGAATCTGGGCACGAGAGCCAATATTGCAAATTTGACAACGAGCTCCTTACTTTGTTCACATCTTCCTTGTATCTTGCAGCATTAATAGCTTCTTTCTTTGCTTCCACGACTACAAGAATGTTTGGACGTAAGGCCTCAATGTTTGCGGGTGGCTTGTTTTTCCTTGTTGGGGCTTTGTTGAATGGTTTTGCTGTCAACATTGAAATGCTTATCCTCGGTCGCCTATTGCTTGGTTTCGGTGTAGGATATTGTAATCAGGTATGAATTGGTATCAATCTTATGCTTCCATGTTATGATGTATAAAAGGTCAAGAATATTGCAAGACTGATTGCATTTAATTTTGTTTGTGGCTCCTAAACAGTCTGTTCCAGTGTATTTGTCTGAAATGGCTCCAACACAGATCAGAGGTGCACTCAACATTGGCTTCCAAATGATGATCACAATTGGAATCCTAGGTGCAAATCTTATCAACTACTGGACTGCCAAACTTGAGAGTGGATGGAGAATTTCTTTGGGTATTGGAGCCGTCCCAGCAATCATGTTGTGTATAGGATCTTTTTTCTTAGGTGACACACCAAACTCTATGATTGAAAGGGGCCAAAAAGAAGGAGCTAAGAAAATGCTGCAAAAGATTCGTGGCATTGATAATGTTGATGAGGAGTTCCAAGACCTAATTGATGCTTGCGAGGAAGCCAAAAAGGTGGAGCACCCGTGGAAGAATATTACACAACCAAGATACAGGCCTCAACTCACTTTTTGCTCTCTCATTCCATTCTTCCAACAACTCACCGGCATCAATGTTATCATGTTTTATGCACCTGTGCTTTTCAAAACTCTTGGTTTTGGAAACGATGCTTCGCTCATGTCCGCAGTAATTACCGGAGGTGTCAACGTTGTTGCTACTTTTGTTTCCATCTTCATTGTGGACAAGTTTGGAAGAAGGATTTTGTTCCTTGAAGGTGGTGTCCAAATGTTTATTTGCCAGGTGAAAATTGCAACTTAACTAGTAATTAATTCGTTATATTTTAAAATTAGTATCCACGCACCGCTCTCAAACTAAGCCATTTTAAAATCATGACTAATATTAATGTTATAATCATTTATTGTAGATTGTTGTTGGAAGCATGATTGCTATCAAGTTTGGAGTTAGCGGTGAAGGATCGTTTACCAAAAATGAAGCCAATCTTCTCTTGTTCTTTATATGTGCATATGTTGCGGCATTTGCATGGTCTTGGGGTCCGTTGGGATGGTTAGTGCCTAGTGAAATATGCTCTCTTGAGGTTCGATCTGCAGGTCAAGCTACCAATGTTGCTGTGAACATGTTGTTCACCTTTGCCATTGCTCAAATTTTTCTTACTATGCTTTGTCACTTGAAGTTCGGACTTTTCTTCTTCTTTGCTGGCTTTGTGCTCATCATGACAATTTTCATTGCCTTGTTTCTGCCCGAGACAAACAGCGTCCCCATTGAAGAAATGAATAAAGTGTGGAAGTCTCATTGGTTTTGGACAAAGTTTGTTCCTCATGTTGTCACTGATAATGACCACAAGGTGGATGCTTGATTTTATTTTTAAGGAAATGCTCGTGGCGTAGACCAAGATGTGTGATATAATAGTTTCCGTAGAATTACTTTGATTTTGTTGTAGTCCTTTTGTAGCTACAAATTTATTTATAATTCTATTCATTTAGGATTGATCTCTGATAAATTGATGTATTAATATACTGTAGTTGTAGTTTGAAGACATAGTTAGTTTTCTTTAATTTAATTTAATACTTTGAAGGAAAAATCGTTATCCAAAAACAAAATATGGTTGTAAAACTATGGCATTTCCTAACTAAATCTCATTGAAATATTTGTATGTTATAATAAATGAACTATTGGTTTTTGGTTTGTGAAGATAAATCAGTTAGTTTATTGTAGATTTATATGCCCATCAATTTAGTTCAATGAAAACTTTGATATTTGTGAAGTTCATCAATTAAAAATTTTACTTCAATATACTCAGGCTCAAAATAAGTTGATAAATATAGTTTTTAAGTCGTGTTTTTTTTTCTTTCACAAAAGACATTTTTTTTTTCAAAATATATTCCTACTCTTAAACTGAGTTAACACATCATCTATTTCTACATTACCATAATTCTTCCAACAAACCTCTTAACCAATAAATTTAAATATGTATTCATTCTAAATATTAACAAACAAGCGGAAAATGTTGAACTAACCATACTAATCATACTGGGATAAATATTATTTGTGTTATTATCGAATGAAAATGTCAAAATCAGTCCAAAGATGTTTGGAAAATAAATTTTACCACGAATAGACTTATCGAACTAAAATAAAACTTTTTCATGACGAAAGCAACAACAAAATAAACAAATATAATTATCTAAGAAAGAAAATACTTATGGAAGAAAAACACAGTTTTAATATTAATGCATAATAACACTCTTGATAATTTAATGAAATTTTGTTGTGGTTTATTTATACTTGTTCAACAAATGTAAAGTTTTTAAGAGCAAACAAGCACGTCATGAAATCAAATAACGCCGTGAATCTTTTCTACGTTAGCACCCAACTAATAAGATTGCATTAAACTAGTCATACTTTCATAAAATATATCAATGTTTATTTTGAAATAATATGTACATTTAAGACAAAAATAATAACAATATATATTTTAATGAACTTTTTGTCCTTGTAATAAATAATTTTTTCCATTTTCATTTATGATTTTTTATTTTATTTTAACAGGTTAGAGTAATTTATTTTAGTTTTATTTAAATCGTTGTTTTTTTAGTTTTTGTCTCTATAATACATATTTATTTACTTAAACCTCTCAAATAGTTGACTTATGTTTCATTAGACGCTGTATGCTCAATAAAATAAAACACCAAGCAACCCAAAATATAAACAAAAGTATATTTGAATCATGTAAACAAAATAAAAAGTGTTAAATTAAAATATAATAATATATTGATCATATTGAAACAAATTTTTGGAACATAAATAAAAAATTACTATATTACGGATATCAATGTTATATTCAAGTATGAATAAAAAATAGTTTACTTAAAATTAATAATTGTACTAAAATTAAATATTGACGTAAAACAATCTAAAACATTTTATACCTTTATTAAATTATTCACTCAATCACAAAAACTTAAACGTTGTGTCCATACCATACATTAATAATTAAGTAAC
>NC_021165.2:36426071-36442288 GCF_000331145.2 Cicer arietinum
AAAAAAATGACTATATTACAGATATCAACATCATATTGAAGTATGAGTAAAAAATAGTTTAGTGAAGTGTTTTAAAATTAATAATTGAACTAAAATTAAATATTTACGTGAAACAATCTATTACATTTTATACGTTTATTAATTTTTCATCCCAATAAATAAAAAAATAAATGTAATGTCGTTATCATACATTCATAATTAAGTAACATTGTGCTTTGTTAATTCATAATCTATTTTTTTTTTACTCAAAAATCAGATTTCCTATGTTAATTGTTCGGTAAACTTTGATGTGTATATTTTTATAGAATCTTGCAATATTTTATAAAATAAATTATTGTCTTTCATTACACAAAAATCCCTCAAAGAAATGGAAAGGAGAACAGTAATTACAATTTAGAAGCTATTAATTCTTAATATTTAATTCATCACTATCGAAAAAATTTAATTTTGTATAAGCATACACAATTTCCATAGTTTAGTTAACTACATTTTAAAGTAAAAAGGGAATTTTGAATAAAAGAAAACAAGATCAAACAATACGGAAGGTCATCGGCGGATAATTTTTACTAAACTGACGAATATATTGTCGTATTTTTGGATGTTTTAAAAAGATAGATATAAATTGAAATTGAATCAACTGTTCAAAAGGTTTCTCCATTCATTGCATGTATCTTAGACTACCTACTATTAAGTATTCTAGTCATAATGAACAAGATTCTAGGTTGAAGTAACTAAATGTTGAATTATTCCACTTTGTATATCTTTTAGCTTGTGTTTGAGGCTTCATGTATTTTCTTTGTATTTTAGAGATCTAAGATGTATAAATACTTCATAGATTATCAATGTATAATAAAATTTTAATTTGGCTTGTACCTTGTTGTTAGAAAAAAAAACAAATGAAAAACATAATTTTAATGTGGCTTGTACCTTGTTGTGAGAGAAAACGAATGAAAAACATGTCTTTATATATTTTTTTAGTCTAAAAGAAATTGAAATTCTCAGTGGCTGGTATTTTATTTATTTTTTCAATTAAGGAGGATAAAACCTAACCCTTATTAGATTACTATGCGTTAGTTGAACATACATTAATTTTTTGTAATGCTATCTTATACGCACAACTAACACTCGGTAGAAAAAGCAATATATCATAACTTTTTGATTTGACAGTTATTTTTCTTTTTTTTCATTTTACTACATAAATGAAATCATACGGCTGCCCCTTTATTATAATTATAAATACATTTTATCTCTCTATTTTGTCATTAAAAATTTATGTGTCTTTCACCATACGAAAGACAATAATACATTTTATAAATTATTTTAAAATACTACAAAAAAATATGTAGCGTATTTTAGCGCATATTCGACGTAGACAAAGTTGTTTTCCTACGAATGTTGAGAACCCTTAAATTATGTTAGTAATTTGAAAATTAATTAGTAAATCAAACTCATATACTATGGACTGAAATAAAAAGAGAAAAGATAAAATAATAATAATAGATGGATAGTCATTGTAATGACTAGAAAACAAGGACATTTAATTGTAACAGAATAATAAAAAAAATGGTCAAATAAAAAGTACAATCTCAATTCCATCATAAAATATAACATCCTCAGTTATATGTTTGATCGTTCATTTATCGGTCCAACCTCATCTTGTACGAGTTGTAAGAAATTTTGATTGGTTCGTTGATTTATACTTTTCCTTATTAATTCAAATAAGTAAATTTTAAAATATTTAATTTCAAATGATTATTAAATTTATTTAACCTTAAAATACTTAACATAATTCCTAAGAATTATTTTTTTTAATAAATGGGATTCAACTAACTTCGCATCTACTTTTTCTCATTACACCATAAATAGATTGACAGAGTACCGTCAGGTATTTTTTTAAAGTGGTTTGTTCTATCATTCCGTTTGATAATCTAATCCAAAAATTAGCTCTTATCCCAAGTCTCGATAATATTGTAACGACGCCAAATTTAGAGAAAGAATGCTGTAATCTCAGCAAATTACTAGGATGCAAATAATTACGAATATTCAAAATGTGTGTACTGTCGAAACAACTATATGTTTGTTATAACTTCCTCTTATCTTGTTGTCAATTGTCTACTCTATAAAATGGGCATAATATTTCACATCTTACACATCAAGAAAGAAAAGTGAGAACAAGTTTACATCACAGACATACCTAAACCTTAAGATACACGGGTTTGAAAGATGGCTGGTGGAGTCTTAGTCGCTTCAAAAAATGGAAGGCATTATGAAGGGAAGGTCACATCATTTGTGTTGGTCACATGTTTGGTGGCGGCCATGGGAGGTCTACTTTTTGGTTATGATCTTGGTATTACAGGAGGAGTGACTTCCATGGAACCATTCCTTGTCAAATTCTTCCCTGGTGTTTACAAGCAAATGAAAGATGAATCTGGGCACGAGAGCCAATATTGCAAATTTGACAACGAGCTCCTTACTTTGTTCACATCTTCCTTGTATCTTGCAGCATTAATAGCTTCTTTCTTTGCTTCCACGACTACAAGAATGTTTGGACGTAAGGCCTCAATGTTTGCGGGTGGCTTGTTTTTCCTTGTTGGGGCTTTGTTGAATGGTTTTGCTGTCAACATTGAAATGCTTATCCTCGGTCGCCTATTGCTTGGTTTCGGTGTAGGATATTGTAATCAGGTATGAATTGGTATCAATCTTATGCTTCCATGTTATGATGTATAAAAGGTCAAGAATATTGCAAGACTGATTGCATTTAATTTTGTTTGTGGCTCCTAAACAGTCTGTTCCAGTGTATTTGTCTGAAATGGCTCCAACACAGATCAGAGGTGCACTCAACATTGGCTTCCAAATGATGATCACAATTGGAATCCTAGGTGCAAATCTTATCAACTACTGGACTGCCAAACTTGAGAGTGGATGGAGAATTTCTTTGGGTATTGGAGCCGTCCCTGCAATCATGTTGTGTATAGGATCTTTTTTCTTAGGTGACACACCAAACTCTATGATTGAAAGGGGCCAAAAAGAAGGAGCTAAGAAAATGTTGCAAAAGATTCGTGGCATTGATAATGTTGATGAGGAGTTCCAAGATCTAATTGATGCTTGCGAGGAAGCCAAAAAGGTGGAGCACCCGTGGAAGAATATTACACAACCAAGATACAGGCCTCAACTCACTTTTTGCTCTCTCATTCCATTCTTCCAACAACTCACCGGCATCAATGTTATCATGTTTTATGCACCTGTGCTTTTCAAAACTCTTGGTTTTGGAAACGATGCTTCGCTCATGTCCGCAGTAATTACCGGAGGTGTCAACGTTGTTGCTACTTTTGTTTCCATCTTCATTGTGGACAAGTCTAGTAATTAATTCGTTATATTTTAAAATTAGTATCCACGCACCGCTCTCAAACTAAGCCATTTTAAAATCATGACTAATATTAATGTTATAATCATTTATTGTAGATTGTTGTTGGAAGCATGATTGCTATCAAGTTTGGAGTTAGCGGTGAAGGATCGTTTACCAAAAATGAAGCCAATCTCTTTGTGATCTCTAAAGTTTGTTTGTTGCCTTCTTTGTTTTGAAACTAGTCGTCACTAGGAACACTTAACAGATGAACCCCCCAAAGAAACAAATCCCAAATTTAAGAGGTGGGATAAAAAGGATTTTATGATCATGGCATGGTTATGGGACGCATTGACCTCAAAAATCAGTGAAACTTGCATGTTTCTCAACACTAGGAAACAGATTTGGATGGCATTAGAAGAGACTTATTCCAAAGCCAAAGATGTTTCTCAAATATACAATGTGAAGGTGACAACTATGGCTGCTAAATAGGGAAACAAGACTGTTACTAAGTATGAAAATCACCTCAAAGCTTTGTGGATGGAGTTGAATCATTACAGAGTTATAAAATCCAAGTGTTTAGCAGATGCAACATTACTCAAGGAGTATATTGAACAGGATAGAGTCTATGATTTCCTGGTGAGACTCAACTCTGATTTTGATCAAGTTAGAGTGTAAATCCTTGGTAAGGAGAAACTACCATGAATTAATGAAGTAGTGGCTATAGTGAGAAGTGAAGAAAGTAGAAGGGGACTAATGCTGACAGCCCCACCTGTAGAACGCTCAGCAATGATGGTTGACCAAAAGAAAGGAGAAGGAGCCTATGTGGAGAAGAAAGGTGAATGAGTATGGTGTGCCTATTGCAACAAGTCTCACAACACTCGTGAAAATGCAAGAAATTGAATGGGAAGCCACCTAGTAGAGAGTGGGGCTCTCAACACCGAGACAAGGAGTGGGGAAAAAAGGGAGGTCAAACACACATAACTACAAGTACTAGCGAAGAAAGTCGAGAAGGTATGATGCAATTGAATTAAGATGAGGTAGAAAAGTTGAGATCTTTACTCACTAGTTCAGAGAAACCCACAGGTACTTGCTCTTTGGCACATTCAGGTATGTTTCCATTTTCTTTTGGATTTAATGCTTCATATATACCATTTAACCAATATTGGATCATGGATTTTGGAGCCACATACCACATGACACCTTTACCCACATATTTCGCTACTTATTCACCTTTCCATAGCAACAAGAGAATATCAATAGCAGATGGTACCCTTATAACTGCAGCAGATCAAGGAGATGACCAAATAAATCCATCCATAACTCTAAGAAATGTTCTCCATATCCCTAAATTGTCTACTAGCCTCATTTTCATACAAAAACTCACAAAAGACCTATCATGTAATGTTATCTTCTATAAATGTTACCTTCTATAACAACTCTTGTGTTTTTCAGAACAAGAATTCAGGGAGGATGACTGGACATGCTAGAGAATGGAATGGCCTTTATTGTTTGGATAACCAAGACTCAGCTCTGAAGTTATTCAACAACAATAACTCATTTTTTTTAGAATTAATAAAAACCATTAGGGATAAGGTTCTTCTCTACCATTGTCGCCTTGTTCACCCTTCATTTCAAATCATTAAGCAAATATTTCCTTCCTTTTTTAGGAAATTACATGTAGAGTGTCTTCATTCTGATGTGTGTGAGCTTGCTAAACACAAGCGTGTACCTTTTCCAATTAGTAATACAATAAGTATTTTTCCAGTTTATTTAATTCATACAGATGTGTAGGGTCCTTCAAATGTTCCAAATATATCACGTACACGGTGGTTTATAACCTTTATTGATGATTGTACTCGGGTTACTTGGGTGTATTTACTAAAATAAAAATATGAAGTCACGTATGTGTTTCTACAGTTCTTCTCCATGATAAAAAAATCAGTTTGGAGTAAGTGTTAAGAGGATTAGGTCTAATAATGCTAACTTTAACCATGGTCTTAATTATTTCTTTCAAAGAAGAGGGCATTATTCATGAGTCCTCATGTGTTAAAACATCCCAACAAAATGGGCTTGCTAAAAGTAAAAATGGCCACTTGTTAGATCAAATTCGAGCTGTGTTATTTCAAACTAAGGTTCCTAAATTTTTTTGGGAAGAAGCGGTATTAACTACTTCATACCTCATAAATAATTTACGTTCTAGTGTCATTGCCTTCAAAACTCCTATAGAGGCCTTGTCCTTATTCTACCCTAATATGTCCACCTCTAATAATCATACTCCTATAATATTTGAGTGTGAATCGTTTGTCTATATCCATGGTGATAATAGAGGAAACTTGATCCTAGAGCCTTAAAATTTATCTTTATCGGGTAATCTTCCACCCGAAAGGGCTACAAATGCTATCATCCACTATCCCAAAAATTACTTGTCTCCCACGATGTCACCTTCCATGAACAAGAAATTTACTTTGGTCAAACTCATCTTCAGGGGGAGAATACAAGTAAGGAAGATGAGTCTTTTTTACTTCTTGAATTAACTTTTGAACTTGAAATTGAGATTGAAATTGATTCTAAGAAAGATGGTAATGATGACGTTAATGTAAGATATGGGAAGAATCTAGTATATACAAGAACAACAAAGGTCATTCCTGAATCTATTCATATCTAAGAGTCCAATCTGACGTTACACGAGGTAACTTCTCTTAATGCTTCAAATTCGAGTGATCCAATTTATGAATCTTCTCATGCACTAGAATTAGAATACAACACACCACCAACTTATTATGACCTCCATATCCCAATTTCCCTTAGGAAGAATAATAGGACATGTACCAACAAACCACCCTACCTCTATCGAACTACCTATGATTTGAACAATTCTCACCTACCCATAAAGCCTTTCTCACAAGCTTAAACATTGCAACTATACCTACCTCTCTATCTAAAGCATTGTTTTGACATGAAATGGAAACAATCCATGAACTTGGAAATGGAAGCACTAGACAAGAATGGTACTTGGGATTTTGTCCCTCTACCAAATGGAAGGAAATATGTAGGATGCACGTGGGTATACACTATAAAGTGCAAGACTGATAGGTCTATTGAGTAGTACAATGCAAGGTTGGTAGCTAAAGGATTTACTCAAACATATGGAGTGGAACTTGTACCAATTTGATGTAAAAAAATGCATGAGTGATATTATCCCTAGCAGCTAATTACATTTGGAACTTGCACAATTTGAGATCTAGAATAAGAGAATTATATGGACTTACCCCTTGGATATAGTGAACATATTGCTGCTAACACCTTTTGTAAGCTAAAGAAGGCTTTATATCGGCTTAAACAATCACCATGAATGTGGTTTGGGAGGTTTGCTAGATTCATGGTGGATCTAGACTTCAAACAAATCCAAGGAGATCATACCCTCTTTATCAAACACTCTGAGTCAGGGGGAGTAACAGTGTTATTGGTATATATGAATGACATTATAGTGATCGGTGATGATGAAAAGAAGCAATAATTGTTAGGACAACACCTAGCCAATCTTATGTTTTTGAGCTCCTTTGTAGCTATGGTGGGATACCGAAATGCATAGTGTCTCTTTAGTAACCTGGAGAGAGGTTAAGGAGGCCAAGTCCTCCCAAGTATTGATGCCACCACTGCGTCAACTTATAATGAAAGCGTCTAAGCAGAAATAGTGGAGATGATGACATTGGTATGATCATATTGGATCATGCTTTAATTAATACTTAGTTATGATTTGTGAACATAAAATAATTTTTTTTTAGAAGTATTGCAATTAAAGACTAATATTAAATACTTAATAAATGTACTTGTAATAATGTTTTCATATATTTTAGTTGAAATTTTTATATAAATTTTTCTTGCAGATTTTTCTTCGAAACATATTTTGATGCTTTACCTCGGAATTTCCTACAACATTTCCGGAAAAATTTCATGTGGAATCATTTGGAGGAAAAGTATGCAGATATTTCTGCATGAAAAATCGTAAGAAATTGTAAGTTACTGTAGATTTTATTTATATTTCTAGCGGAAATTTCTACAGGTAAGTTATTTGCAGACTCAAAAATCTTAAAAGTTACGTGGAAATAATTTCGTAGGTAACATGTTTTCTGCAAAAATATAACTCAAATCCGCGTGTAAAAGGCTAATTTCCAGTAATATAAAGCCTAGATATCCTCTTTATTGTTTTTCAAATCCCTGCAATACAATCACAGCATTCTTACCCATAAAATCCAAAAAATCAATAATAATTCATTATTATTTTATAATTGAATGATAATAATCTATTCTCATGTCACACCAAAATTAAATCCACCGAGAAATTCATAATTCATTAATCCTTTGCTTCATATAACATAAAAGACTACTTGCATATTAATGCGTACAAGCATAACAACTGAAATGAGGAATTATACATCTATGCAAAGATAGTAGTTGGCTTCTTATCGAAGAGATGAGTGTTAAAGTCCTTCATAGTGAATTCTTTGTTTTTACACTGACATATTTAAACACGAAGATTCGTGAAAGAGATTTCAAATTATGGTTGATCTTGGGGATTTTATGGGTTTTGTTGATGAAGATTGTGAAATTTGAAAGGATAATAATGAGAGCACACATGAAGAAGCTTGGTTGAGTGTGAGAAGGAGATAGCTAAGTTTCTTTTATTTTTATTTTAAATAAAAATAAAGTTATTAAAATGTTGAGTTAGATTTTAATTGGAGTCAAAATTGCCAACTCAGCAAAATTCGGTCAAAATTTGAATATCGGACTAAGATATCAAAAGAGGGGTACATGTAGGGGATTAAGACTGCTAAAAAAAACTTCAGGAAACTACATCGCATAATTGAAAATTTAGAGTGACTAAAATCGCACAATTTAAAAATTAGAATGCAGTTTGGGTAAGTATGTTGATTCTTTAAAATCCTATTTAATTAATAAAAAAATTGAAGTGTTACAATTATTCTTTTATAAAAGAAATTTTGTCATCAAAATTTATAGTGAACGATAAACGAACTATTATCGAATTTTTCACCTTGAAGATTTAAACTTGGTTTCTAAAGACAATATCAAAGACATATTAAAAATTTAAACATATTGAAGACATTCATTACTCTTTTAAATACAATATGTCTTAATCATTTGTGTATCATTATAAACTAACATTACACAATAAATCAATTAAATACATTTAACGGTTCAATTATGAAAGATATACCATAGTTACTCACTAGGATTTATAAACAAAAATCAGAAGCATATAGATTCAGTTAGTAGCTTCATACTACATTATGTTGAATGAAGTGAAACATTGTCAAGTTCAATTAACTTTTCAAACAATGGCTTACTAGTTTTACTCTTAAAATAATTATTCAAAAAGTTTCATTTAAGTTATACAAATAGAGCAATTTTTAAACTAGTTTATACCTTTAAGAGTTTCAATAAAAACACACACATCAACTCAATGACAAGTCATTACTTAACACTTTGGAACAAGTGTGTAAGAGGACATTTATTTTAACATAATTTCAAAACACACTCAAAATCTAAATTAATTTCAAAGTTTTATACACAAAATTCATTTATATAACTCCTACAATAGCTCTAGATTCTTAACACAATGCACTTATTTATTTTAAGCAAGTTACTTATAATGTTAAACATAAAACAATTGGCATCACATAAAACAATTATCTATTTTATAACATTGGTGTTACATATGACTTATAATCACTCAATTTAATACAACATATTACATAAAAAGTTATACAAAGAATTAAAAAGTCAATAATAGATATACTATTTTACAACCAATACACTTAAATAATTTAATTACTCAAAATGTAAAAGAGATGAACATATTTTTTAACTATTTCAAAATTAAAATTAACAAGTATTTATAACCATAATAACGATGGGTAATTGTCACCTCTTTTATTGATGGTGATTCGTCGGGGTAACGAGTTCCTCCAACTTGTGGAGGCAATTATTTAAGGTAACTATATTTGTAGTCATTCAAATTCAAATATTTTTAACACGGTTCAAATGTGCGAAGGCGGCGCCACAACTCTTACTCTTTAATTTAAGTTAAAAACTCTCTTTGCTACTCATCCATGATAATTAATTTGTAAATTACAAGTAGTAACAACATCAAAAGAAATAACACTTACTTTGATATATAATCAATCATCAGAATGAAAAAATATAGAATTATATCACTTTTAATCCAACTACTTTAAATCATATACACTAATTCCCAACACTTAGAACACTTGAAATACAAATTCACATAACTAATTCAACAATTGGCACCATGATTCTATGATTATTTGACAAATCAAACACTAATTCTAAATATGTAACATATTCTCACTAAGTCCAACTACACTAAATTTATGACAATACTGTTATTATTCTTTTATACTTTATCAATTACCACAAATTGAGACTAAATTTTTTTAAGTATTAGATAAGACAAATAACTATTTACTAGAAGGTAGTTTAACATATTAATAAATCAAAATGAATGAAGTAGTGCATAAACCATTTACAGTTAAGCAACTAGCAAAAAAAAAAAGTGTTGTCGCATTGGTCGCATGTTGTCTTTATTTTATTTGTGATTTTTCGGACTTTAAACAAAACAATCTCATTTTTCAGACTTTATCATTTATATTTTTAGTGTCATAATTCATATATTTATATTAATCCCTTAGATCTTATTTAATCATAAATGATTATTAGTTATTCAAATGAAGTTTAGTTTAGGAAGTTCTCACTAGTGTGTTTATTATAGATGGGGAATGAATTAGAAATAAATCCAATAGAAATCTCAAGTCCAACTTCTAGTCCATTTTGTAGCCAAACATAACTTATCATTGGTAAGGATTTGGAGGGGCGTGATTGACGATTCTCATCACACTTCCCTTTACTTAAAACTCAATTGTTAGAAATAAAAAAAAAAACATAAAAAAAAAAAGAATGAATGAAAGAAATAAAGACGAGGGCAGAATGTAAAATAAGAGGGAAATTGAAGAAGAAAGAAGAAAAAGAAGAGAGAAAACACCACAATTTTCCATTGCATGTTCTACCTCCAAGCTTACACACACTATTTCTTTACAATATATTCTTCTTACAATAATATTGAATATAAATGAGGAGAGGAAGATAGAAAGAAAGAGGATAAGGTTTCACTCTTAAAGAAACAAAATGAAGATTGAAGATGGAAACAAAGTGATGTTTATTATCAATGAATTGGATTAAAGCTCAATCGTATGAAAACACATCCCACATCTACAAGTTAAGGTAACATAGAAAATCCTCTAAAAACTTCTCTTAGGTTTGCTTAGAGATCATGATTTGCATGTTTGAGTATTGAAATAATCATATTTGAATTAATATCATTTATTATTAATAATGCATGTTAGGTGTTTATATTAATTACTATGAAGAGTTGTTGTTTTACTATGGTTATTGAGTGTTGTGGTTGGATTGGTGATGAGATGATAATTGTTAAGTATTGGTAATTAATTGATTTATGTTTAATTTTGAATGTATTTTACTTAGTTGAACATATGAACATGATAGTATAAAGTTTGAAATGAAAATAGTATAATGTTGTCTCTGAATCTATGTAGGTATATCTTTGGTATTTTGTTCATAACTTTCTCCATAGATAGTTTTTGAGTTGGTTTTTATCTTATTAAAAACTAGACTTAATTACCTTCGAAATAGACATTGGTTTGACTAATTTTCATTGAACATTGATAGAGGAATTTGAGTTACAAGTTGGAAAAAATATGTTGTTTCGTTTTTACATCTATATACCTTATTTTAAGAAATAGTATTTTATTAAATTGAGTTATAGTTTGTTGAGAGAATTTTTCATGTTTAGCACACAGGCATGACTGAGAAACATCTATAATTGTTTTTATTAAATCTATATTACTGATGTTTTTATTAAATCTACATTGATGTTTTCTATTTATTTGCAAACACTTAGTTACTTTTGATTTGAAAATTTCAATTTCATTTGTATTGTGTATTTTTTTTTTTGTTCAAGATTCATAATTAAATTTTAGACATTATATATTGTATTTTTTATTATTTATAAATCACAATTATTTTTCATATATTTTTTTGGTATCAATTATAAATATTTGTCTCGGGTTTTTTCTTGTATTAGTGAAATGTTTTTAGTTTATGTATCAATTAAAAATACTTATCATGAATACTGTAATATTTATGAATGACAATATTTATATTGTCTTGTGTTTCATATATTTTTTTTATAATATTTATTAGTTAAAAACATATTATGATGAAAATGGCACACAAATCCACCTCACATATGTCGTAACACCCCAAACCCACCCACTAAACACCATTCCTGTCACATTAATACTCAAAAGAAACAAACACACATTATTTTCATCTCTCCTCAATTCAATTAGAATAACTTCCGTTTCATTTGGCTAACTTAATCAATAATCACCCCCTGTGTACCTTTCCATATCAAGAAAGGGATTTTGATGGATCAGAGAAGACTTCTCCAACACACTAGTCACCTATCAAGAAAGGGATGTAGTTATTACCATGACAAACTCCTCCTAGTAAAAAGAGTATGCGTTTGGATTATTCAAAGGTATTGCATTATTCAAAGGTATGTATGTTTTTTAGATAGATAGTAGATATTCAAAAAAATTATATAACTTCTACACTTAAATTTTTATTAAAATATATCACTAATCATTTAACACCATAAAAGATTTTTTTATCTAGAATTTAAAGTTTTTTTAAATTATTTTTTCAATAAATTACACTTTTTTTTTTCTTTTTTAAATCTATAAGATCTCCAAAATTTCACTCCATATTTTACTTGATAAAAATGTCTTCCTAAAAATTTAAACAGACTAAATATGATTATTTTCGACTTATATTTTAAAAGAAAAATCATATCACATATATATATATATATATATATATATATATATATATATTGATAGAAATTTTTTCAACTCATCAAAGCTTCTAAAATAGTTCTAATTTATTTATTTTCTCAAAATACTTTAGATTTTCTTAAAAGCAATACGTACTAAAATTTTGAGTAAATTTTTAATACTCAAAATTTTAAATAAAATTATCATAATTTTTTTTATAAATGTAGAAAATTCAACACAATTTAATTATTTAAATAAACCAACAAAAATTCAAATATAAAATTATTTTTTATTTTATAAAATAAATCAACTTTAACTCCTTTACAATAATTTAGTTATTTAAATAAACCAACAACAATTCAAACAATTATTTTTTATTTTATAAAATAAATAAACCTTAACTCCTTCACAATTTTTTTTCTAAAAAACAACTACTAACTTTTAAGACAATTTTTTTAATTGACAACAACATTTACAATATTATTTTAATAGTAACCACAACAATCACAAATATTCCATTCAAACTAACTTCAAATCAAAATACACATTTTTTATTTAAAATTAAAACTTTAAACATAATACATATATTTTAAACCAAAACTTTATGAGAACCGTAGAAAAATTAAGTCAAAGGGATATAAAAAGGAACTGGGGAAAATGGTTCAATAAACATATCTTCTAACAAATGATATAATGTAATTTAAAAACACGCTTTTTTTTTTTAAACTAAAAAGTAGCTAAAATTGAAATAGTAACTAAAAGGAAGTTAATTACTCCATCTAATTAAAATTTATAAATAAAAGAAGGTAATAGTTGCAATTGTTAAACAAATAAAACTACTACTTATTAATTAGAAATATGAAGACCAAAATTATATGCTAACCTTTTTTTTAAAGCAAAGAAAAGTAATTTCAATAAGAATTATAAAAAAAAAAAACATTAATTGTTGTTATTTTGAGAAATTTTTAAAGTAAAGAAAAAAAATTAAAATATTTTTATTTTTATTTTATGAAATTATTAAAGTGGTATTAAGTAATTTAAAACTAAATTAAAATATCAAAAAAAATTATTTTCAGAAATTGTTAAAGTAAAGAAAAGTAATTTTAAAAAGAAATGGAAAAAAATTTAATTTTACTTTTTAATTTTCAAAAAAAATATTTAAAAAAAAATATTTTTGAAATTATTAAAATAGTATTAAGTAATTTAAAATTTCATATCAATGTCATTTTTCACATCCTAATATAAGCTTTTATATACATCACTTAAGTTATCGTAGTCTTACTAAATTGAAGTTCAAATTAATATTGAAGATCATATATCGATATTTTTTAAAATAAAGAACTAAAATTAAAGGAAAAAAAATTAAAGACCAAAATTAAAAATTTATTAAAATAAGAGATTAAAACTAAAATTTTAACCTTATTTACTATAAATGAGGGATCAAAAGAGCATAAAAGTGGTTGCAATAACAACATCTGACACTTCTATTCAAGGACACTAAAAAACAACATAATCAAAAACAGATGGGTGCCTACCGATTCAAGACTCAAAGGTTGGACCGGAGTCCGACTGTTTTTAATTAAAAATACATTTTTTAATTTTTTATTAATATATAATATAATTAAAAAGACAAAAATAATTTCACATTATTAAAATTAAATTCCACATTTAACATATAAAATTAAATTTTTATATATAAAAGTTGAATCCAAATCAAATTATACAATTCTTAATAATAAATAAAATTTTAAAAAACTTACTAGTAAGTGATACTATAATACTACTAACTACAAATTAGGTAAAACACCATCAACAATGCTAGCATTTTACAATCACAAAACATTAAGAGGAGTTGCAGACCGACAAGTATTAATTAAAATATTATAATTGAAATTTTTAAAAGTCATATATTATTTTTTTAGCGTTTCACACAATTCATACATAGTAGACAAGTTGAAAAAGTTAGAATTTCAATTCTCACAAATTTTAAATTTTTTACAAGTCACACAGTTTTCACAATTGACACAAGTTTTTAGAACTTCACACAATTCAATCAAATAAAATATATCCATTTTGTGATTTTTATCTTTGTTGAAAACTTTCTTCTTGAAAAATGCATCAATTTTCTTATGTTTCAATATCGTGTCACTCCTAAAAAAATACACATATTAATTAAAATAATTTACAATTAAAAATAGTATCACATTATATCATATATCAATGGTTAACATATAAAAGTTTGCTAACAGTTAGTAGTTGAGTTGCTAACTATGGTATTAGAGTTTGTCTGTTCGAGATTAGTTAATTTATCCTTCTATTTTAAGTAGTTTGTTTATATATAGAGATTGTTGTATTAATTTTATTATATTTTATTAGTATAAATTCTAAGAGAGGGAGAACCAATTGAACAGAGATATGAGAGAATAGAGGTACATAGGTGGAGAAGAGAAAGGCGAAATGTGATGTCACTTTCTCAAAACAAGTTTGAGAACATTTTAATAATTTATCACTATTATTTTGATAATCTATCCTTATTATATATGAAAAAAAATTGATAATATATCGTTATTATATATATAATTTTTTTAAAAAAAATATAGAGGATGTCTTGGCCTTAGTCCGGTCTTGAGAAGATTCACCCCTGCTGGAAGGTTTTGCACCAAAGACCTTGCGATCACATTTGTTTTGTGTTCTATTGATGTTCTCAACAATGTAGGAACTTACTTTCTTGTCTTTATTATAATGTTCATTTGCATTCTAATTATGTTTGGTGTGTTTTTCAAATTTGTCTTTGCTTTTTTTATAGATGAGATGGTTTAATTACCACACAAAAATTCATACGTAATTGTGAGATTTCGGACTTTAACGTTGGAAATGATATTCAACCTAACAATATCAATATTTGTTAATTGAATTAAAACTTAAAGACGTTTATTTCATGTACTTTAATAGTCTCACATCAATAATATTACACATGAAATATAAAAGCATACATTTATAAATTAAAGTGTGTACTACACACAAAAAATACGAAAAAGACATTTTGACATGATTTGAGCTAGATAAAAAAATTCCTATTTCGAGCATTTCTATACGAAATCAAGAATCACAAGCTCGATAATTACTCAACAAGCAACAACATCTTATGATTTTTGAGTGAATCAAGAACTTGCTATAACATCATATATTTCGACGCATCACATACATTTCATATATGTGTTTACAACCATGTTTCAGAGAAATTCTTCCATCGATCCTAATCATTGTGAGATCCTTATATTTCTTGATAAATCTGAGTTCCAATCAAAACCTTGGCTCCGTCTATGGGAATAAAATCTACGAGGGTCTCTACCCACACGAGGTCTAACAAATTCTTAAGCCCCTTAGCCTTGACTAGTGGGCTTTTGTTCCAATACAATAAAAAGTCTCACATTGCTTAGAAATCGAGGCCAAAGATATTTTATAAACACCCACACTACTCAAACCGCGAGGAACCTTTTAACAAAGGACAAAATTGTGAGGGTCAAACATGAGGTCAAAACAACTTTCGTAAACAAAATTTATAATTTTTAGGAATTTAGATCCCCTAAATATAAAGTGAGAAAATTAAGGGATGTTAATTTAACAAATTATGATTTGTTAGTATTTACCCTATAATACCTACTTTTAATTTATCAATTTGCTATTGAAATTAGTCACTAAAGTGAGTTGCCTACTTTAAAGGAGTCGGTCCAATTTACCATGAGAACATACACCATCAATTTATAACGATGATAAGATCATAATGCATGTTGGGTGCTATCATATATAACTAATTTTGCCCCTAGAATAATTTCTAATTTGAAGTTATAATTTATAATTTTTTTACTTCAAACATAATATTTAAATTGAAATTTATCGGTATACTCCCTTTATAT
>NC_021165.2:36442490-36445664 GCF_000331145.2 Cicer arietinum
TATATATATATATATATATATATCACTTAACATTCAGCTCTTTTAAACTAAAATCAATTTATTAAAAATCATTTTTTATCATGGTAGAATCAAACAAATCTTAATTTAAATTACCACTCTTTCAAAAGTTCCAATAACTTCCAAAAAAGTTACCCATTTTTAATCTTTTAAAACACAATTCGAATGGTGTAAAGAAGCAAGCATGAAACTTCACTCGTTTAAGCATGGAACCTTTTTTTACCCTTAGAAAGAATCATAGCATCTTTTCAACTTTCAACAAAAACAATAACATTAAATAAATAAATAAAAAACCAATCTTTTTTCCTTTGTATATACATTTCTTTTGTTCACTTACTAAAAGACAAAGAAACCTCCTTTACCAAGTCCCTTTCATGAACTGAAAAGTTAAAGAAATAGAATCAAAAGTTTTGAACAATGTGGGTTAAGGTTGTTCTTCTTCTTGCAACAATTTCATTTTCCTTTTTTAACTCAGCGGTGTCTCTTAATCGTAGAAGTTTTCCACCTGATTTCTTATTTGGAACTGCTTCTTCAGCTTACCAGGTTTTTGTTCTTTCCTATGTTGTTTTTATTTTTCCTCTTTACATCTATTTATGTAAACTGTTGGTTAGATCTCTTGTTTTGTTGTATGTAGTATGAAGGTGCTGCACATGAAGGTGGCAAAGGACCAAGCATATGGGATACCTTCACTCATAGTCACCCAGGTTTGCATTTTTTTTTTCTTTTTCTTTTGCACTTTCTTTTTTGGTTTATGTTGAAGTAGTCATCTAGAATGGTTCTTCTTTTGGGTCTTAACCCTCTGATTCTCAGGAGAAAAAGACTTAATTTGGAGTTTGGTCGGGAGGTAAGTAAAACTGGCCAAGGATTGTTGGAGTTTGTTCCTATGTAATAGTTTTGTGTGAATCGGTAAACTAAAATCATAGGGTTAAAATTGGTAAATTAAAATAATAAGGATGTTGCTAAAATATTTATTGGGTTGGTATTGAAGAAAGTGAATGTGTATTCCATGCATTGAAGGAATCAAGCATTTGACATAGTAACAAGATCTGGACTGTCGAATAAAGATTGGACGGTCTGTATTCTGAGTTTGGTAAATCGGGTCGGAATGTGAGTAGTTTAATTTTGATTTGACGGTCTAGATCGCTGAATGCAGGGAAATCAAATACAGATGAACATCAATGATTCCCCATTGCATTAATTTGGGGGCTAATATGTAGAAAGATATCATAAAACTATATAGCGTTGATACTTCAGAAGTTCAGATCGAAGGCGTGTCTAGTGTTCGTTATATGTTGGGTCCGACACCAACACATTTGATTACATTTAACATTTATTTTCTCAAATTATTATCGGTGTCTATATGTCAGTGTCGTGTATGGTATTTATGTTTCTGTCAAGTCAATTAAACAACTGATAGAAAAGAAAAGCAGTGAACTTGCTCTCTGAATCATTGCCTAGTAAAAACGAGTTTCTTTGTCCTTGTTTTTATAACACAAGCTCAGAAATATTGTACATTCTTTTGGTTTTTCAGATAGAATAGTAGACCACAGTAATGGAGATGTTGCCATCGATTCATACCACCGCTACAAGGTACTTTCATTCTCTTAATTTGAGTTTATATTCTTAGATGAATTTCCCTACTATTGAGATTTGATTTGATCGGAATGGATGATATCGTCGCCCCTGAAAAACAAATTCAGGAAGATGTGGCCATGATGAAGGATATTGGATTTGATGCCTACAGGTTTTCCATCTCTTGGTCTAGAATACTACCACGTGAGTATCTCTCTAATCATCTTTTACTTATCCTTGAACTAGTTGCTCGATAAGAACTCCTCCGAACTTAAATATAAGAAAAAAAAGTACATAGCTATTGGTGTTTCTAGGGGAACTATTAAATACTAACACTTTATTAAATTGAACTTAGCTATTGGTGTTTCATAATGCAATTAAGCTTAAACTAAATTGTTTTTTAGGTGGAAACTTGAAGGGAGGAATTAACCAAGAAGGGGTAATATATTATAACAATCTCATAAATGAACTGGTTTCAAATGGTCAGTATAACTTAATTCTCACATTCTCTTTTTTTTTTTTCCTCATGATACCTCAAAATAAACTAAATTTGATGCACCTTTTTGTTTACAGGACAGAAGCCCTTTATAACTTTATTTCATTCTGATCTCCCTCAAGCTCTTGAAGACGAATATGGTGGTTTTTTGAGTCCCAAAATTGAGTAAGCAATTATATAATATTACAACGTTATGTAATGTAGAGATGGCTCTTTCAATTTGCTAGCAACACATTATTTGATACTCTCTTTTCAAATGTTTTTTGTATTTGGTTAGAATTCACATGAATCCCAGGAAATGAAACCCTCATAAATTATTGGGATGCACATGAACTTCAACCAATAATAGTGTTAGAAAGAGATGTTAGAGAGTCTGTTGTTAGCATTTTTCTTCTTTCCATTCTCTTATATGTAGTGGCGGTAATAAGCTAGGCTAACCGGCATGGACCAATGACCTAGCCTATATTAGACTCGGGCTAAACCAGATTTTTTTTTTTAAATAGAAAATGCCAAGACTTTTTTAGAAGTCTATTTAGATAAAAATGTCAGAATACATGCCACTGAAAAAGCATTTCATGCCTACCGAAACGGTCTACATAAGTAAATAAAAGTACTATTGTTTTACTATTACTATATTAAATTTTGTATTGTTTGTTAAATCATAAATTTGGTGACCTTTTTGGTAATTTAAACATTCTAACTTACGTCAATTTGGGGTTTTTTTTTCAATACTCTCTTTTTCAAAAAAAATTTACCAAAATACTCCATTTTCAAAACTATATATTAAAATACCCCATTTTTGAACTCACCTATAAGTCACCTTTGCAAATGGCGACTTCCTTAAGGAATTTTTCAAAAAATAAATTTAATTTTTTTTTAAATTAACAAAAATCTATATATATATATATATATACATAATTAAAATAATTCATAAAAAGACAAACACAAATTTTAAATTATATAGATTGACTAGAGTTCCTTGTAACATTTGGACAATGTTTTTGAGTATGACTAGTTAATCGACATAGTTCGCATTTTTTAGATACTTTTTTAATTTTTTTTAATAAATATATATATATATATATATA
>NC_021165.2:36445730-36472273 GCF_000331145.2 Cicer arietinum
TATATATATATATATATATATATATATATATATATATAATTCATTCATAAAAAACATCACAAATTTTACAAAAGTTACTATAAAATTAATGTCGAATGTGTCCTCAGTACCACATTGCCGAGGTTTTCTCACACATAGGGGATTTTGACGACGCCTTGGTACATCCGTCGATCGACATAACACCGGGGTCAGATGCACGACACGATTCTCTATAAAAGTGTTGTCAAGCATGTTGAACCCCAACTGTAGAAGAAGAACAGCAACAAGAACAAACTCGTGATGTACCAAGGCGTCGTCAAAATCCCGTAAGCGTGATAAAATCTCGGCAATGTGGTACTGGAGGCTACTTTCGACATTAATTTTATCGTAATTTTTGTAAAATTTGTAATGTTTTTTATGAATGAATTATATATATAGATTTGTTAAAAAAATTGAAAAAGTATCTAGAAAATGCGGATTATGTCAGTTAACTAGCCATACTCGAAAACATCGTTCAAATGTTATAGGGAACTCTAGCCAATGTAATTTAAAATTTGTGTTTGTGTCTTTTTATGAATTATATTTTTTATTGTTAATTTGAAAAAAAAAAAATTGAAATTTGTTTTTGGAAAAATTCCTTAAGTAGCCTTTGCAAACGCGGGCTTCCTTAAGGAAGTCGCCATTTGCAAAGACAACTTGTGGGTAACTATAAAAATGGAGTATTTTGGTATATAGTTTTGAAATGTGAATATTTTGATAATTTTTTTTTTGAAAAATAGGTTATTGAAAAAAAATACCCTCAATTTGGACATATTTAAAGGTATTATTATCAAATAGGATGTCATATGAAGTTAAATTCTCTTAAAGACCATGTTAGATCTTAAAATAGAACTTAACCTATGATCCATTGGTTTATAGGATATTTAAGAAAACCTACACCACTTTACACTTGAGTGGTGTAAGGCTTTCGTAAAAAATATTGAAGTGGGCTTTTAAACAAGTATTCAGGCCTTGTCAGACTTTCAAAAATGTCATATCAGCCTTTAAATTGAACCTTTGACAGATAATAGAAAATTGACATTTTGATTATGCAAACAGGCAAGATTTTGCAGATTATGCAGAAGTATGCTTTAGAGAATTTGGTGACAGGGTTAAGCATTGGATTACATTAAATGAGCCATTACTTTATAGCACTCAAGGTTATGGAATTGGATCATCTCCACCCATGAGGTGCTCTAAGTGGGTAGCTAACTGCAGTGCTGGTGATTCTAGTACTGAACCCTATGTGGTTTCACACCACCTGATTCTTTCTCATGCTGCAGCAGTAAAAGTCTACAGGGAGAAATTCCAGGTTGCTGCATAATTATTTTTTAGTTTAAATATCCATTTAGTCCCTTAGATCATGTAAATATACCGTTTTTTGCTTTTACTTCATATATTTTTTTATTTTATTTTTAGTCTTGACAAATATACTAAATTTTGTTTTTAGTTTCTTTTTTTTTTCTTCCTTGCCAATTTTATTTTAGTCTCATCAAACTTATATTAGAAGGACTAAAATCAATAAATATTGCAGAGATCAATTCAAGTATATACAAATATTCCACAGACCAAAATAAAACAAGGACCAAAAGCAAACAAGAGTATCTTTGCAAGGAGGAAAAACAAAAACATTTTTACAAGGATTAATAGTAATAATAAGTATATTTTCAGCTAAATACATATTTAAACCTTTTTGTTTCAAATTCAACGGCATTTAGAAATTGACTACAATTTAGGACTCAAATCATGGAATATATGATTCATATAAGATTAATTAACTGTGAATGATTCTATAACAGAATTCTCAGAAGGGTCAAATTGGGGTAACATTAAATTCTGCATGGGTTATGCCACTATCTCAATCAAAAGAGGATAGAGATGCGGCATCTCGAGCTCTTGCTTTTATGTATGACTGGTAAGTGTCTTTGCTTTCCAACTCGAAATGCTCTTGTTTATAATTATGTTAGTCTATTATTATAATATATTAAAATACCTGAACTATTAGCTATAACTCATTTTTATCTATGTCACCTACTTTATTTGTCAACTTGCAAAATATCTGAAGTGACACTTTACAAAGTACATTATTCATCTTTTACTTTTATTCTATTTTGTTTTACCAATCTGTAATGGAAATCTTTTCATTTGTTCATCCAAGTAAAATTATTTCATATGTTTTGCAATTTCAGCTCCTGACCCATCACTTCACTTAAAGTCTCTGATTATTCATCAACATTTCATATCTATAACTCATACAAAAAAGAACAAACTATCCAATATCTTCAAAGCATCACAATGCAAGTTCGACTACATACACGTATAAAGATCCATCCATTCTTTTTCATCCACCCTCTTGCATTTCTGTGACTGTTGCACAAGGGTTTGCCAAATAGTAGTATATAAGATTATCGTATCACAAAGATTAATTTAACAATTTCTAAACAAATCAAGATTTTATATTATTTAGACTAATGAAAATTATTGTTGGTTCGCGATAACGAAAACGTAACAATAGTATAAAAATTAAAAGGAGATTATATAAAAACACAACTTTGAATTAATGAAAAGTAAACCTAGTGTCATGGTTATTAATACCTCAAATCCTAGTTTTATATGAATTCTTATTTTTTTCTCAATTATCAACCCATCTTTAAAATTATTAACAAAGATTCGTCGTTTAATATTTTTTTTTCTTCCTAAATTAATTTTTGATCATACAAAAAAATATAATTAAGAGAAAATATACAACAAAACTAAGAGGTTGAATGATTAAAAGATTAATATTTCAATTATACTATAGATCTACCAATTAATTGAAGTTGGTCACTGGTCAATTGATTGATTAAAACATGCAAAGTTGTTTGTCTCAAACATGCAAATAAAAATAGAATAATTTAATTAAGATAAACAACAAAAATCTAAAATATAACTAGAATTAAACCTAAGACATAATAAAAAGTATCTTAATCACAAGATTCACCAAAGACTCTATAAGAGAGTTTAGTTACTCGTTAACATATATAAAATAATGCAAATAATAGAAGTGTTAGAGAAAATAAATGAAACCCTAAAAAATTATAAATTTTTGCTCCAAAATTTGAGACACTATACTCAACTCCAAGTTTCCAAAATGTTTTCCTTTTTTTTCTCTACAAATATGTTTCTTGTGTTTTTTATGATAGATGTGGCTCTTTTTTACGATAACAAGAATATCGAAGTTTTATGCAACAACCTTCCTCTTGTTCGGCAATATTTTCTTATCATAATTGATTGTGACTTGATATTTATGCACTAAAAACTTTATAGATGTAACTAATTTGAATTATTTTATCATTTCACGATCAATTATGCAAATACGATAGATAGATAAATAAATAAATAAGAATAAGTTGAAATAAAAAATATAAAATAAGATAAAATAGAGGGTAAATACCCTCTTAAAATCCTATAAAATTTGTTTATCAATGACACATTCTCAGTTCACATATACTTCAATAATATTGTTCCTATATTGTCAATTATTGTTTAAAGATCATATATATAACTATCATTGCATATGAGATGTTTTTTTTTTTTGTTTGTTTTCTGTATGTTATTGAATGTGTCTCTCATATCAATTTTTTTAACTTTTTATAATTATAAAAGCACCAATCATAATATTAAATATTTCAAAATGAATTGCATGTAACCATTTCACTATTACTCAAAAGTTTATGTCTTAAACATCCACAAACTCTTTTTGTCTATAAAGTTTTGTAACCCATTATTGAAGTTTCTTGATCAAGCCAAATAATTATTTGAAAATTTCATTTCACATTTTAATTATTTAGATGAAACAATAATTAAAGTAATTAAAACAACTTTCCATTCGAAATAGCTTAACTATAGAATTTGATTATACTCTATATTGAATTTTCATTGGATTTGACAATTTTGTGTAATTAACATTTTTATTATATAAAAGATATTATTATTATTTAAGGTTTTTGCCTTAATAAATTTATGTTTGCTTTGTAGTGTTCTTTCCATATATCACCTATATTTGCACCCGTGAAAAATTGTTTCAATATTTTGAATATTATTATGAACATTGTTTTTAACAAACTACCACTCATGAATGAAGATTATAATATACTGCATGACACACAATATCATTTAGTGCATGCTTAGATTGATAGTGAAATTGAATGAATTGTGATGAACATATAAATCATATAAAAGTACATAATTTGATAAAATCTAATGTTTCAAAACTGATATAAATCATATAAAATGAAGAACATGTTATAATTAAATGTACAACTTTAATAATAAATAAATATATAACTATTTAACAGATATATCATTGGAAGGAAATTTTCAATGAAAACAAAAATATTAAATTCTATTGCGCAACGCATAGATTAGCATCTAGTTTTCATAAAGTTCATGCATAGTTTTTTTTAGATTAAGACTGAAGCTTGAATTATACTCTTCTCTCCTCTTATTTAAAAGTCTAAACTTCCCCCTCCAATAGCTATAAATAATCATGTAATGCATTTTAATCGGTTTTGATCGCCAGTGCAGTAGGGAGACCACTTACTTCATGAAATTTTTTCCAATACTGCGCAAGCAGCACTTGGAAAGCATTATACATTATGTGATTTGTATAGCTATGTTCGTTTTCCTGGAGCTCCGTCTTTTATAATATGCTATAGATTATCAAGACATCTTTCCTTTGCACTGAAAGTTGGCTAGCCTAAAATCTCCACTTGAACTAGAGGTATTTATGGTGTAAAAATTGTACTGGATTGGACCATATTAATTGTTTGGTTCAGTTTTTTAAAATCACTTTCGAATCAAGTTCAATGTAGTTTTGAACCGGTTAGAAATTGGTTTATAAATATAAACCAGTTTAATATATTGAACAAGTTTTAAGTTAAAATTGGTTTCGAACAAGTTCTTATGAAAAAGAATTTTGAAATTCTTGACACAATTTCGATTTTTTTCGAAAAAAAAGTTTTTTATTTTTTTTAAGAAATATCTTTTTGAAGAGGATAGATATTAAAAAAAAATTCGAGATCACAAGTTTCGATTATCTTTTGAAAATAAATTTTGGAAAAATAATTTCAAAATTCTTGACAAATTTTTTGAGAAAATGTTTTTTGATTTTTTTCTCAAAAATTTTCTGAAAAAAGATGATTAATTTTTTTTTAAAAAAAATAACGTTTCTATTTTTATTTTTGAAACAAATAAATTTTGAAAATTTTCTAAGAAAAAAATCTTAATTGAGTTTAAAAAAGTTTTGAAATTTTTAAATTGGTTTTTGAGTTAATTTGGTTAATTTGTTTGTTATGTGGTGTAATTCACGAACCATTTAATTGATTTGATTTTTTTTATGCAATGCACTCTAATTTATTAATATAGTATAATTAATCATATATTTTGCACACCTCTAATTTAAACTACTAAAATGGGATCTAGTATTTGGGCTTAGTTCAGAGTTCTGCCTTCTAGACTTCTTCCTTATTCAGATTCTTAACATTATATATTAACATACCTCAACTTTTCAGATACTATTTTTTCTTATATTTCATTTAAGAAAGAATATTGTTTTTCAAATAATTTCCTGTACACAGTCATGTCTAACTAATCATTTTGTGTTTTTCAAGGTTCATGGAACCCTTGAACTCTGGTTCATATCCTGCTGTAATAGTGAACAAAGTAAAGGAACGTTTGCCGAGGTTTTCAAGAAGTCAATCCTTAATGGTCAAAGGATCTTTCGATTTCGTCGGTTTAAACTATTACACTTCAACTTATGCAACCAATACTCCTTGTCAGTTTGGAAAGCCAACAGTTTTTACAGACAATTGTGTTAGATTTACTAGTAAGTCATTCTATATAAACCTTTGTTTTACTTTTTATTAAAGTTTTCTCATATTTTTGTTACTCATCATCCATTTTGTTTCACTTGTATCAGATGTAAGAAATGGAGTTCTCATTGGTCCAAAGGTACTTGAATATAGAGATAAATTATTACATTTTACTTTGTCCAGTGTATTTATTGTTCAACTCATTTTTAAATAAATGTATGTAAACATAAATCACTTTTAACATAAACTCACTTTTAACTAAAATGAATTCAGTGAAAAATTAATTTTCGCCACGGTAGAATCAAACACACATTTAGATTCTTTTTGTGCATGACAATAAAAAGTTATCATCAAAACTACAAGTTAGTCAAGGACACGCACCTTCTTCCTCACAGATTTAGTTCGTCTAAAATGAGTTCTTACTTCATAGAATTATAAAGCAAAGATATCTCAATTGTTGATGAGAAAATCAATTGTTGATATTTTAACATATTTAAGATTTGTTATATGTGTATATAATATCTATCATTGATTCTTTTTTGTCAACACTTTAGACCTAGATTTTACTCTTGGAAGTGATCAACTAACTTTTAAGCAGCTAAATCATTTCTCAGTCTCACCGTACTTCCTTTCTCCGTACGACTTTTTCAAAAAGGATTTAAGAAGTGAGTAATGTTGCAGGCTGCCTCAGACTGGCTCTATGTGTATCCACCAGGAATTCAAGGACTACTACAATACACAAAGGAGAAATTTAACAATCCAATTATTTACATAACAGAAAATGGTAAGATTATTTTTCTCCTAATGCTGCATCTTTACAGCTTAACAAAAATAGATTTTTGTTTGTTTGAATCAAATTATTCAAATATTTGCAGGAGTTGATGAGGTTGATGATGGCAAAAGGTCACTTGATGACAAAATGAGGATAGACTATATTAGTCACCACTTATTGTATCTTCAACGAGCCATAATGTGAGTTTAAAATGAGCAATCTATGAAGCACGTACACTAGAACACGACACTCACACTAAACACATTGATATTAATAATGATTTGAAAAATAAAAGAAATTAAATGTAACTACATGTGTCAATGTCATGTCAGAAATTAACACGTACCACTGCCACACACCAGACATGCCTTTAATCTAAAATGTCGGTGCTTTATAGTAAACAATACATTTAGTTGTGAAGTTTGCACTTAACAACCTACGTTTCTATTTTGGCCTCAATAGTCTAAGCCTAACTGAAACTTTGAATTTGGTAGGAATGGAGTGAGGGTGAAGGGATATTTTGCATGGTCATTGTTGGACAATTTTGAATGGAATGCCGGCTACACACTCCGTTTTGGTCTCGTGTATGTGGATTACAAGAATGGACTTCGAAGATACCGTAAAAGGTCTGCTTTGTGGTTCAAATTATTTCTCCACAAATGAAATGGTCCACTCCTTACTATGAATTAGAATTGGTGGAAAAGAGATTGTAATATAGTGTTTCCTTCTTAATCCTAGTTACAACTTTAGGCTATTGTAAGTACTAAGCATGGCTAAATTGATGATTTCTGATATGTGACCAAGTGTGAGGCTTCATTATCTGTTGTTGTACTAACTTATTTGGTTTCTTTACTCGTTTGTATTTCCTATTTGGGGCAAGGTATATTGGAAGCTATAAAGGACCAACCAATAACGAAACTCAAAACCACAGTCACAATGACACATAGACACTAATAGTATTTTAAACAAATAAAAGTAATTGAATATAATTAAATAAATGTGGCGGTGTTTGATGCATATCAGATGCGGGACACACTTTTAATTTGCAGTGTCGGTGCTACATAGAATGAAAATAGAATGGAAGAGATGTATTATATTTACTAGCACCAATAAATAAATGAAAGATAATTCAAAAACAATATTGACAAGATTGGACACAATTGGTGGATTTCTTAGCTATGTTGTCCTAGGTTCTGATCCTGCCATTTGCATGGCTAATGTGTTGAAGGAAGAAAAGTTTACTTCAGTTATCTCTGTACTTATGAGGCGGATTGGTCTCGGGCTATTAGCAGGTTCTTATAGAAATATTTGGGGTATTGGACTTGAAGTATATATTATATAAGAAAGACATTCTGATGATATCTTTTGTCAAACACAAAAATAACAATCTAATCTAATCTTTTATTTTTCTTTTTTTTTTAATATTTAGGTGATTTAAGTTTTGTTAGATCTTATAAGTTTTTAATTTTTCTATATAGTCTTTTAAGATACATTATATTTGCATCATTAGACATTTGTCTTATTTTCAACAATGACTAGTGCAATTTAAAACATTTAATCATTAAAAATGCTATTAAATGTTGCCACAATATGTACTCATACTAATCATTCAAAAAACGCTCACCAAACTTTATAAATGGTATGCATTTCTTAATTTTTTTTTTCTACAACTATTTAGATACATATATAGTCTTTAAAAAATAGTTTGGATAGTTAACTTATTGTGCTGGTTAGATCAAATCTTAATAGTATTTTGAGAAAATGATCAAATTTATAGAAATACATGTGTAATTTAATATAACTTGAAGGTTAATGTTACAAACAAAATATAACTTAAATATCTGCATCAGAAAAATAAAAAAGAAAAGAGTACATTTCACAAAAGTAGTATGTATATACAACCCAAAATAATAGGAGAGAGAGAGTGATTCTCAAGGTAATGGAGCTCTATTAATCGAGAGCTCGATTGAAAAATAAGTAAAATTTAGTCAATAATAATTTTAGCTAGATCGAACTATGAATCTCGTGAATGATTTATCATTAATTAAATTTTCATTAACTACTTGAGTCTGGTCCCTTGATTTATAGAAAAATATTAAATTTAAAATAAAAATATTTTTTAACCAATTCACATTAAAAAAACAATGTAGTATTTAGTAAAATTTACAATTTATGGTGAAGACATACACCATTGATGTATTCCAATGGTGATAACAATACTTTGGTTAAATTACAATTTAGTTTTTAATTTATCTTTTTTGTTTCACTTTAGTCTAGTCATTTTTGTCAGATTTCTAACTCTACATTATAAAAAGGATTTTACACATTTGGTTCCTTATCTTATGATTTTACTTTGAACTAATAACGACTTTTTGTTCCCTTTAATCCCCTAACTTAACTTATGTAGTCTCTTCTATCAATTTAATTTTGCCTTCATGGCATTTGTTGGGCATTTTTTGTAAGTGATTAGGATTTTGCAAATCTGATATGTGGCTAACACATTATAAAATATTGACTAAACAACGTCTGCTATCCTTTAATTTAATTTCAGTTATCGTGTTAGTATTTTATTTATTTATTTTGATTTGATCCTTTATTTTAATTTTAAATGATAAGATATGTTTAAAATATCAACATTGCAATCCTATTTTTTTAATAAAAAATCAAAAAACTTCATCAAAATTTTCAAACAAAACTCATAAAATTAATTACCATATTCAATATAATGCAAATTTCATTAAATTCATAATGTAAATCTTTAAATAAAATTTGAGTATGCGTTTATTTGAAGATAGAGTTATGCGTTTATTTGGAGATAGAAATATGAGTTTATTTGAATATTTGAGTTATGCGTTTAATGAAATTTGCATTATATTGAAGATGAAGATGATAATTAATTTTATAGATTTTGTCTCAAAATTTTGATGAATTTTTGTAAAAAAAAAAAGATAACATTGTTTATATTTTAAAATATAAAAGATCAAATTGTCACTTAAAATTAAAATAAATAACCAAATCAAAAAATAAATGACTAGAAGTTTATGTAAATTTAAGTTAAAGAAACTATTTAACCTAAATTTTTTTTATAAAAAATAAAAGCAAAAAATTAACAATAAAAACAAGCTTTCAGTTTTAGAGAAAACAATATACATAATCTGATTTCTTGTGTTTATGATGGTTTGTACATATAAGAAGTTTTCGATTTCAAAACAGTTTCATGATAACAAGCAAAATAGAACAACAGACTCAAACCCTAAACTACACAAAGATACATATCTTTAACATTATCTTTCATCCTCTTAATGCCATGAAGATGCATTTGGGTTTTTTTTTTGGCTTCGAAGTATGCTACCTATGTCGACTCCTTTCTCATTCGCATATAAAGACATTTTGCAAATGATAATTCATAGAAATGCTAACTTGATGATGATTCGCAGAAGAAAGAAAGAACACAGTGACAATGATTCGCAGATGACAATAACGATTATCTGATTTAGGGTTCATACATTTTCCCCCATTCTATGTCATTTTTTCTCAACCACAAATTCTAACCTTTCTATTTAGATTTACTTGGGTTTGGTCTTTGGGTGAAGATTTACTTAGGGATTTCAATATTAATTAAATAATAATAATAATAATAATAATAATAATAATAATAATAATAATAATAATAATAATAATAATAATAATAATAATAATAATAATAATAATAATAACAATAATAATAATAATAATATTAAATTTAATCTGACTTAACATCCGTTAACCAGCGTATTACATTAGTAAGTGTCACATCATATTAAAAATGTCCCATCAATAATTTTGAATGTGTTAATTATAAATTTAGAAATTAACAAAATTAAGAGAATAAAATTGCATATTTAAAAATTTATGAGACCAAAATTTAAAAATTATTAAAATTAAGAGATAAAAAATTCAATTAAATATTTTATACGATATCTATTTTCCTATCTTTGTTGGTGTTTATGTACACTCAAAAGTATTAGAAAGAAACATATTGAATCACAATATTAGGGAAAATTCATCAATTCAAGAGAAAAAAAAAGCATATTATTTATATATGGCAAAGAACTAACTACCTGTTAGTTACATTAACTCAGTCATGCAACTAAATCTCATGTAGATATCCACCATGCGAACCTTGAGAACCGAATCACGAAAGGCCCAAGAATCACGAAATGACTATGTTCATGGAATACAACCACCCTAATTTGCATCACTAAAGCCCAATAGTTGATGATCAAACAAAGAAAATACCCTTGTCAGTTGACTGTTTGAGGTATCTCAAAATCCTTAGTGCAACCTTGTAATGTGTGTCACTGTTTGAGGTACCTCAAAACCCTTAATGCAACCTTGTAATGTGTGTCAGTTGGAGAAGCCATGGATTGGCTTAGTTGTTGAGTTGCAAAGAAATATTTGGGCGAGTTGTGGTCAAATACAACAACCAGTCAATTAAACGCCTATAAGCAACAATGTCTAGAAATGCTGACATAAAATTCCGATGCACTATGATGTTAGTGACAGAAACTAGTAATTAAATTAACTTTTTCAAGTTTGAAAGTGTGACCTCCTCTTTAAAACTACTTCACTGTTTCTTATCTCGTCAATTGATTTACTTACGCGGAGACATTCATATTTCATATAGATTTCTATTTAACAAAAGTGGAGTAAGATTATATTGCCAGCAAAATTATAAGACTACATTGCCAAGAAGACTATTTTCCAGCAAAACTATAATGAGATTTGAAATGCAATTTTCTTTATTGAATTGTGATTATATTTTTATTCTAATATATGGATGTATTTTAATGAATATTTCACATCTACCGTCATTTCATTAAGATTTTCTAAATAAATGAAATATTTATATATTTAAAAAAATATATAAAATGACAAGAAGTAAATATTTACACTATCGATACATATGACTTAAATCTACAATATAGATTTAGCCTTACAAAATTATCCTCTTTAAAACTCAACTTCCAAGTACCTTATTGGTTTTATTTTGTCACAAATAACTTGGTGTATTTAATTTCTTTCGGATCACACAATGGGTACATATAAAAACTATTCATATATATATTTTACATCAATATTTGTAAGAATATTAAATTAAAGGTAAAAAAATACACCTATAACTCTTTAAATTTAACTCAATTCACACTTAGGTCCTTTAAGTTTATTTTTTCTGATATATTTCTTTAAGTTACATTATGTTTGTATCATTAGTCTTTATCTTAATTTCGACAACAATTAGTTCAATTGAAAGCTTTAAATCATTTGAAATTCTACCAAATGTCACAACAATATGTCCCTCATACTAATCCTTTAGAAAACATTCACTACGCCAAAAATGACATTTTATAGCACGTCTTTTACAGCGCTTATTAAATACAAGCGCTGTTGTAGAATTTTTTAAAAATAACGGAGGATACAACAGCGCTTTTTTGACAAGCGCTGTAGAAAAAGTGCTGTTATAGAGTCATATAGGGTCACATAGCGCTTGCAGATAATGCTTATAACTCTTTTACAACGCTTTTTGTAAAAGCACTGTAAATTGAAGCGCTCTCCCATAGCTTTTACAACGCTTTTTGAGCGCTTTAAACACAAGCGTTGTACAATGTAGCGCTCCCACCTTATGTTACATGACTTTTAAAGCACATTTTGTGAAAGCGCTGTAAAACACATGCGCTTTCATATAATTAAATGACCTATTACAGCGCTTTTCATACAAGCGCTGTAAAAGGTTTGCGCTTTAAATAAAAATGATTCACTTTAAATAAATAAAAACAAATTTAATATGTTTTCCTAACCCTACGAACCCTCACAACCACATGAAATTAATTCAATTGATGATGATTTATATCTTAGAGATGATCATGATGAGGGAATTTGGATTAATCCATCGCTTCGTATCGTTAATGGACAAACAAATGTGAACCCCACCAGGAAAAGAAGAAGGACATCTTAATGTGTTTAATTTTTTTATATAAGCCATGTAATCTGAACTGAGTTCATGTAATTTTATTGTTTGATCTGCCAGAATTGAGCATTTTAAGATTTAGCTGGAACTGTATTTGATTTTCTGCTTATATTTAGCTTGATCTTAGTGTTTTATACTAAGTTCATGTAATTTAAGTGTTTGACCTACCAGAACTGATTTTCTGCTTATATTGAACTTGAAAAAGCTTTATTTGAGTACTGAGAATTCTTCTTGAACTTTAACTGATCATCCCAATATGATCATGTAATTTAGCATTGGTATATATATATATATATATATATTTAACTAATTATTTGGAAGAAAAAACAAATTCAAATATAGGTATTTTACTAATTATTTGTTTTATACTAAGTTAAGAGGTTTTTTAAAGCGTTTGTTGAAAAAACAATGTAATAGGCTTTTAAAAAATAAAATAAGGAGGTCTTTTACAACGCTTTTTCAAAGAGCGCTATAATAGGCTTTTAAAAAATAAGTTAATTAGGTCTTTTACAGCGCTTTTGTCAATAAGCGCTATAAAAGGCTTTAAAAAAATAAGGAGGTCTATTAAAGCGCTTGTTGAAAACGCACTGTAATAGGCTTTTAAAAAAAAATAAGGAGGTCTTTTACATCGCTCTTTCAAAGAGCGCTGTAATAGGCTTTTAAAATTTAACTTAAGGAGGTTTTTTACAGCGCTATTTCAAATAGCGCTGTAATAGGCTATTAAAAATTAACTTATATTTTTTAAAAAATAATTACATTAAAATGAATATATTTTTCACATGCTTTAAATTTTATTTATCATATATACATTAACAACGTAATTTCTATTTAATTTTTTTTTTTACAACTCTACTATAGCATTTTAAAATATGAACGTTTTATGTCTTTTGAAAATAATCTTAATGCATGCATTTTATATATATATAATATTACATATTTCATAATTAGATCAATATTATGAACTTGCTTTCTTTTAAATAAGTATTATTTAGTTTTTGAAAAAATTTACAATTTCTTAAGAAAATAACATTTTACTAACATAGTAAACCATAACAAAATAAATAACTACAATAAAAAAAGATAACATTTTAATTTGAGTAAAAATTTTACAGTACAAATATTTTACTGACACTTTTTTAACAAATTTTACTAACATTAAACTTTAAAAATAATATTATAACAAACTGTAAATATAATATATTCGACATTTTAGAATAAAATTTTAATTTTTTGAAAATATTTTATAACCATTTAACCTTTTTTTGGACTAAATTTAACTTTTTTCAATACTAATTTATATTTAAAAGACATTATACAATTACTTTATATAGAGTAGTGTTTGACTTGAAAGTTATGAACAAATAACAACTCTTCTCAATCAATACAATAACGTCACTGATTAAATAACTAACTTCAAATCAAAAGTTAACATTAAAAAGCGCTGTAATAGGCTATTAAAAATTAAGTTAAGGAGGTCTTTTACAGCCCTCTTTGAAATAGCGTTGTAATAGGCTTTTAAAAAATAAGTTAATAAGGTCTTTTACAGCGCTCTTTGCTTTTTCAAAGAGCGTTGTAATAGGCTTTTAAAAACTAAGTTAATGAGGTCTTTTACAGCACTCTTTCAATAAGCGTTGTAATAGGGTTTTATATATAACAGTAAACCGTTTCAGTTTCCTCTTCATTTCGTAAACTTCACTACGCTTCAGAGTCCTCCTCCTCTTCACTGTCCTTCTCATTGCGAACCCTACTGTCCATACGAACTATATTGCCAACCATCTCCATTGCGAACCATCTCCATCTTTGTTACTATCCCTACCAACTCTCATTCAAATACAATCCATAAACCCTAAACCGCTTCAGTTTCTTCTTCATTACGTAAACTTCATACGTTTGTTTCCTCCTCCTCTTCATTCTCCTTCTCATTGCGAACCCTACGAACAATATTGCCTTATTACTAACACTCATTACGTAAACTTCATACGCTTGTTTCATCTTCATTCTCCTTGTCATTGCAAACCATCTTTGTTTCTGCGAACCCTACTCTCCTACGACCCGTTCGTATTTCTGTGTTGTTTTTCTTTGTTCGTACTTCTGCACCGTAACCCTATTCTTCTTCTGTTTTTCAAGTATTGTATTTATTAGTTTTTTGTTTCACTAAAATGCATGTTGAACTTATACTACTACCAATGCACAAATATTTATTGACTTATATGTTTTATTTTATAGTTCCCTCGTCAAACTAACAACATCGACTGTGGGTACTATATATTGCGATTCATGAAGGAGATTTTTGATATGAATCAAACTATAATCCCAAAAACGGTACGATATTTTTATTATTTGATTTTCATATATAAACGATGTATATATTTGATTCAAACTTATTTATGTTCAATTTTTATATCGCACAGTACTTTGACAATTTCAGTCCAACATACTCTGAAAGAGATCTAATTGAAATAAAGGAAGACTGGTGTCAGTATGTGATTGAAATGAAATTTTTTTGATTTGCTGGGAAATGGCATGCTGCAAGGGATAGTTATATGAATATATGTTCTGTATAGTTCTGATAGTTATATGTATATGAATAGGGCACATTTGAAAAGTTGTGAATATGTAGTTATATGAATATGTATATGGTTCTGTATTGTTGTCAATATGTGAATATGTAAATGAATATGTTGTGAACTGATTGTGTAAATATGTAAAGTTATAAAGATAAATTATAAAGTTATATAGTTCTGTTGTTGTGTACTGATTGTGAAATGATTGTGTGAACTGATTGTCGATGAAAATGATTTTAGAAAAAAAATTAAAAGACAGCGCTGTAATAGGTGCATAATAATGCATATATTGAATGCACCTTTTACAGCGCTTTTTGAAAAAAGCGTTGTAATAGGTGCATAGTAATGCATCTATTGAATGCACCTTTTACACCGCTTTTTCCAAAATGAGCTGTAAAACGAGTATAATAAGCGCACAATATATCTACCTATTTTATAGCGTTTTTCTATTTTAAAAAGTGATGTTGTATCTTTTACAACGCTGGATGCTACAACGCTTATTTTTTTGAAAAAGTGTTGTTAATGGCTTAAAAAAAGTGCTGTAAAATAGGCTTTTTGCGTAGTGACTCATCAAATTTTATAGATGGTGTATATATTTTTATTTATTTTCTCTACAATACTTTTAATACACGTGTAGTTTTAAAAATAAGATAATAAAGGTCTATCAACATAATCAATATTTTTAACTTCCTTCACATACAAAGTAGCTTGGGCAATCATCTTATTGCAATGTTTCGATTAGATCTTAACATTTCATGTCAGTAATTTGAGAAAATTTTCAAATTTAAAGGATTGCATGCTTAATTTAATAATTCTTAAAGGTTAATGGTGCAAACAAATGTAATTTAAAGGATCAAATCAAGAAAAAATAAACTTAAAGGACCTATGCGAAAATTGAACTAAACTTAAAGGACTAAACGTGTATTTTTGTCTAAATTAAATTATTAGTCTTTTGATATTTAACGCTATATTATTTAACTAAATTAGTAAATTAACATGATTTTCACAAATATGAACAACCCATGCACACAAGGAAGGGTTTGAGGGTGTTTGAGAGGTTCAACCGTAAACGACTTCAAAATTTTAGGGACACTATATTGTTATTATAATTTATATATATATATATAGGAGTCATATCAAGTGATAATAAGTTTTTTTTTTTGTGAGAATAAAAAATTATTTATCAATCGGATCAAAACAAATAGTATGTATTAAAAGTTAAATTTGAAATATTACATATAAAAGTTAAATTTTGAATATAACATGTAAGAGTCCCCCGTGTATCAATTCTCATTGAACTCTTTCAGAATTGAACTCTTTCGCAATCACTCTTTCATGTTTTGCTACTCAACTTCATACGCATGCCTCGTGAATCTATATCTACACGTTTAAATTGAAAGCAAATGTCATTTCATAGAGTAAAAGTCATTGCCTCATCATTTTCGAGAACTTACAATGTCTTAGGATTACCTCTTTTGCATCTGAACAATCAAAAATATAAAACCCACTATTGATTCAAAAAAATTTAAATATCCAATAATGTTTCCATCTATCCCACCCAGCATCTAAACCTAGAACCCCTTATGTTATCTGAATGGTTTCAAACAATGAATATACCATAAACAATATCTATTACTTTTTTTTTTCCGTATGGTAGATATAAATTGGTTCATAGAAACTGAGTTCCTCTCTTCATGATTTACTATGCGAAAAACTGCATTTTACAGCGCTTTTTTTAATCCATTTACAGCGCTTTTTCAAAAAAAACAAGCGCTGTAGAATCGAGCGCTGTAAATGATACAACAGCGCTTTTAAAAAAGCGCTATAAAACATGTAAATATAACGCGCGCTTGTTATGCACATTTTACAGCGCTTCTTCAAAAAAGCGCTGTAACATGCACCCCATTATATGAGTTATGGGTCTGCTTTTAGAGCGTTTTTTAACACAAGCGCTGTAAAATGCCCACCCATAATTTTCATATTATGGGTCTGCATGTTACAGCGCTTTCTCTAAAAAGCGCTGTAAAATGCCCACCCATAATTTTCATATATGGGTCTGCATTTCACTTGTTAACACAAGGCAACGACAAATCTCTTTTCTTTTAAAAAATAAATAAACACAAGCCTTTGTCGTGAGCGCATCATTCAGATTACCAAATATTTTTTCTTGTTGAATTAGCAATTTATTTTCAATTAAATTGTGACACTGGCATGGTGGATGGAGGTGAATAGGAAAAGATGAAAAGAGGATTGGAAAATGAGAATTTACACACTAGAGAGAGACATATAATATCAAAATATGACTTTTAATTTGAACCATTTGTTTTGATCTAACAGTTGATATATATCCCCCTTATTCTCAATAAAAACTTATTCTTATATATATATATATATATATATATATATATATTAAAAAATTAGACTTAACATACTTATTTTTTAGGTTCGTGTGTCTAATGGAAAATTATATTTATTAAGACCAACTCTTAAATTAAGTTTTGATGAAAATAAACAAATATTATTTAAGAATGTTAATTATGATTTTAAATATTATGTTAATTTAACTTGTGTTTTTGAGTGGATTAATTCAAAAATATGACTCAAGCAAAGCAAAGAAATCAACAATAAAAGATAAAAACTGAACAGATAAGAAAGGAGAACATTTTAGACAAAATATATAAAAACGGAGAATGTTCTCCAAGGCTGATCATGACAGCCCCAAAATCAATCAATCTCCACTAGTTCAAATAAAGTTTAGCCTCTAGATTTTACATCTATATTATCATAATTTGGCAAGGAACAAACTGAGATGATCAGAATCAAAGAAATGAACCGAATCACAAAGAGAAAAGATCACGAATTAGCAAGACCAAACATATCTGAACCTTCTCCAGCTTAAATTGTCAAAAATGATAAACGATCTTGAAATGTACAAGACATTTAGATTAATCAAGAAGACATCCAGAATGATCAAGACTGAACCTCCAGATTGATTATCAATCTCCAGCAAGTTCAAAGACTAGGACTCCATGTTGATATGAGTTAGGTGCTGTAAAACTAAGAAGGTTCTTTGTTTTGAACACTTAGTGGAAAATCTCACAGTTGTGAGGACTGGATGTAGCTCGAGTTGGGTGAACCAGAATATATCCGTGTGTGGTATTCTTTCTTTTATCTCCTTATTTATTACGTCTGATTAATCATTTAAGTTAAAAACATAAACTAAATTTCTAATTTTAAGCTAACCAATAATGTTATCTGTTTTCTAGAAGAAAAAAAAATCGAGAACGTTCTCCGTTTTCTATTTTCTTAACCAAGATCATTCTTGAGTTAAAATCTTAAGTTTTTTTTTGGAAATTTTAAATAGGAACATTTACAATTCAACCCCCCCTTCCTTGTAAATCGACATTGTTACTTCAATATTATGATATTAAAATAATTTTAAATAAAAAATTGTATCATCATTTAATAGTATTATCTTGTGTTCCAACTTAAATTGGTTCGAAAACTTTTAGACACCCTACAGAAAAACAAAGGCATCAACTCACCATCATCCACAGATTAATAGGTGGATGGATAATTTTGCTAGTGCTTGATGTTACTACTAGATGTTTGAATTGATAGATACATATTTAGGGTCTGTTTACTTTGTGAAAACATTTTCTATTTTCTATTTTCATTTCGTAAAATTTGTATTAATTTTACTTGTTAGAAAGAAGGTAATAAACTTTTGAAGTGAAAAAATGTCTATATTTTTAGAAATAATGAAAATGTCAAAAAACTATTTTGATAATTTTTCGAAAATGTATCTTCATTAATTAATTAATTTCATCTTATTCTCGTAACAATAGTTTACTTCAAAAGTATTTGATCAAAAAAAAATGGGCACACGTTTTAAGAAATGAAAATAGGAAATGTTTTCACAAAGTAAACAACCACTAAGTTTCCTATAGTTCTATTGTGGTTTTGGACTTCTTTTAATATATTGTGGTTTTAGATTGTTCGAAATTTTCAAGTGATCTTTAATTTTTCTTCAACATTTTACTTCACTCAAGGGTGCATTAAAATAATTAATGTCTAGCTTTTTTCTCCATATTTTATGTTGAAGGTTGTCTCTATTTGATAAATGATAAATATATATGACTTGAAAAAAGTAATATGGTCATAAATTCATAATTCGCACAAGGCACTCAAAATATCAGGGACGACTTTGTCTGCGCAAACCAAGTGACTGAACTCTAGTGATTAATGAGTTTTAGTTAAAGGCAAATCATTTAAGAGAACTCGAGTTTGAATCTTAACTGCAACAATGTTAGGTCGGACTTTACTTAACTTTCAATCGAACTTTGAATCACTAGGGCTCATTCTTCTAAGAACCGGAGACCTTAAACCAAAAAATATGTTACATGTGCATCGCATGGGTTCAACCACATGCTAAAACATAAAATTTAGAAAATTTATATTGAAAAGAGAAAAATTTGCATCTTTAAAATTTGAATAATCCATCTGTCCTATAACTAGTGATCCATTTGCAAAAAAAACAAAAAGAGTCCCAACATGAATAAGTCTTTCAATTTTTAATATAACATTAATTACTATTTCTCAATTGTATCATTTAGTTAATATTATACATAACTTTGAATTCCTCATATTTAACTATATATTATTGATAATGATAAATACATCAATAATTGATAAGAATAATTTTATAAAAACATTATTTTATCTCTTTCACTCATATAATTTTTTTAATTTTCGTGAAATACTTAAATAAATAACTTGTTGTGAGGTGAAGGGAGTACACAATTGTCGTACCCAAACTTTATCTAAACTAATATAAAATTTCAAAAAAGAGTTATAATATCTATGATTTTACAAAAGTTGCCATCATTTTAATTATTATTAGCTTTTTATTTATCAAATTTATCATTATAATTCTTAAAAATGTCTAAAACTATCAAATAGGATATTCATTAAATTCTGGCCCATTACTGTTTTTTCACACAATGCTTGGTTCTGGCGCATTACTAACGGATACATTTGGGTCCAATTTAAAATCATAAAATAAAGATAGTATTTTTAAAAATAAGAATTGAAATTTAAAATTTTATAAAAAATAAAATACTTTATCAATATAAATTTTTTTACATTTTTAATAAATTATAATTATTTATAAACATAAAATTCACTTTAAATTTAATTATAATAAAAATAACTTTTTTAATAATTTAATGATTATAATGAACTAAAAATATACAAACTTTTTTCAATAACTCTATATAAGAATTAAAAAAGAAAATAGAAATGAAAAAGTAAAATAATCGGATAGCAATATTTCCTTATGCGGTATGAAACACAACCAACTTATTTCCCTCTCCATCTCCTCCTTTTTCCATTTCCTTGCAAGGAAACATGTGCTTCTCTGCTACAATCCCCACCCACCACAAGACTTACAATTTTGTCCTCTTCCTAATTTAACCAAATTTTTTAGTATAAATATGAATACAAAATCAGAGAGAGGAGTGAAAGAAAAAACCATCCATTCTTCTCTAACTCAATTCTTTTTCTTCTCAAATAAAACCTAATTCCACAACTCCATCCACCATAACCATGAAACTCCCAATTTTTGTAACACCCAACAACAAAAATTCCTTTAGTTACTGGAACAGGTTCTGAAACCCCATGTGTTTTTTTTTTTTGGCATAATTATTTTATTTTTATTTATTTATTAATATTTATTATCTGTTTTCAATTATTATTAGTATAGTCTTTGATTTTTGGACTGTAACCGGCTTAACTAACCCATCTTTTATGTTTTCGCATACCTGACAAAAAAAATTATGGGCATTTCTTTAGAAAATAATATATTTTAGAAAATCATGGTCATGTCTTCACGTATATACCAAAAAAATTAAGAAAATTCTTTTAAGTTTTCTGATTTTATTTATTAAATTATAGTTCCTTCTTTTTGTCTTTTGCCATGTCGTTAAACAACGATTTAAGAGGATTGTATCCTAAAGCCCCACCTACAAATCTAAACATATTATTCACGGTCACTCACGAGTAAAACTAATAATAATTATAAACATTGGTCACTAAATTAACAATATGAATTAGTCAAATTAACAACATCATTCACCTTATTTTTTACCGTATTTAACAGAAGCATACATACAACAAAACTAAATGAAAATAGAGAAGAGAATACATGTTCACATGATTTCGAGTCCTCCTGACGACTGAAGAATAAGAGAATACGACCATGGAAGAAGAGGAGTTTTTAAAACTTGTATTTTATTGACGTGTAACATTTTACAAAACAAAATTGATTATGTTAGAAAGAAGATGGCTGCATACTAAAGTTTGAATATGTTAGAACGAAGATGGCTGCATACTAAAGTTGACTATGTTAGAAAGAAGATGGCTGCGTTCATGTTTCAAAGTGCAACTTTAACCAATACAACTTTTCAACAATAAATTGTCATCTCTCAATTATCCCAAATTCCAACTCATTAAAGTCATGTCTAATATTCAGAAATCAAATGTAAAATAACAAATGTGAAGTTTTTTATCCTAAAATATTAATATATTATAATATGTTACAACAGAATCCACCTACATCTAACATTGTAAAAGTAAATTACATGTATATATTGAAAAAAAGTTAATTGAAGTTGATAAAGGATTTTGAGATGCTTTTTTAATGAAATGTTAATGAGAAAAAAGTATCACGTATTCTCTTTAATGAAAGTATTCTTATCAGTAGTATTAGATTCTTCTGTTAATATTGATAATATTGGTGGAGGTGTTCTCAACAAACACAGTTTCATTACCTCTCATCACAGTCAAACGTTGATTTGCACTTGAAATTGATTACATGAATTTCTGAAAATCTAAATGGTAATATTTATTATTATAATCTATCAAATGTTATTTGCACTCGAAATTGATTACATGGATTTTTGAAAATCTAAATGGTAATATTTATTATTATAACCTTTCAATCTTACAAACTTATCTCAATTGATTATGTAATTGTTTCTATTGGTTTTGTTTTCAAACTTAACTCATGAGGCTTATGGATGGAAAGGCATTGCTCCGTTTCAATTAATTTTACTTGTTAATTACGTCTACAACGTCCTTTGGCTCTTTTTGTGTAACATACTTTTGCATGATTACTTGTTATATTTGAAACTTTGTCCGCAAATACCTTTGAATGTTTATTATATTAGTATTCATTAACATATTATGGTATGAGAATCCATAAATCAATACTAAGTGAGGATGAATTTATTTATTTGCATCCTTCCCCCCGTAAACACTAAAATATACTATTTTGTCTAATGAAAATTCATAAACTTGCATGGAGTAGTTGTTGCTATATCATATATGTTATGTTTTATTAAACTTTAGATGAGAACACCATAAAAATTGAAAAAAATAAATAAATAAATAATAAAATATTTTTTATTCAATAAAATAATTGATTTTTTTAAACGGGTCTATGAGCCTCTAAGTCTATGAAATTTTGTAGGCTTTTTTACATTGGGAGATTTTTTAATGGACATTTTTGTTATAAAGTTTTTGGTCCTCAAATATGTGGACTTGGCCAATATATAGGAATTTGACAAATTCAAAAGCTCTACTTACTACAATGAATTAGAATTGGTGGAAAAGAGATTTTAGCACCGAAACAATCGCAAATTCACTTTTGGAGTTATGTAAGCCGACAAGAAACGGTATTTTTATAGTTTAATAATAATAAATTTATAATTATTATTTTTATATTAATTTAATAATAATAATAAATTTATGATTGTTAACTTTTCTTTTTATTAATTTATGATTGTTAACTTTTCTTTTTATTAATTTATGACTGTTAATTTTTTTTTTAATTTATTAATAATAATAATTTTATGGTCGTTACCTTTTTTTTAATTATTGTTATAAAAATTTAAGTTTAATTTTATTTAAAATATTAAAATAATATTAATGGAAATATTTAAATTAATAGTTTAAGTTATAATAAAACAAAATATAAATTAAATATAAATTAAATATTAATATATAAATTAAAATTATAGAACTTATTTAATGAATTTATGTTGAGTTCAAGATTAAAAGGTACATCAATTATTTTAAGACGAACTCTATTTAATAAAGTCAAGTTGAGTTTTCTATCTGAGATGCTATTAAGTCTTTAAATCTGTTGGTTTAGGTTCGCTATAGAAAATGTCTAATTGCAAGAGGCAAAATTGGCTTCAATTTCTCTAATCTTTGAAGAGGATTTGTCTTGGCTATTTGCAAGACCTTAAAGGAATATTTGGGATATAGACTTGAAATATATATTTCCTTCGTTCCGTTTTATGTGTTGTTTTTTAAGAATTTTGTGTTGATTTTTATTTATTGTTTTCAAGAATCGTTTTGTTGAAAATTATCATATCTATTTATTATAAAAAGAGAAATAGGTGGAATGAGATAATAATAATATTTAAAAATATTATAATAAAAGATATAATTTCTTTAAAAGTAACAACTTTTTTTTGGTACAATTAAAAGTAATAATTTATTGTTTCTTTTTCTTCTCTAAAATCAATTTTTTGTTCATTATAAAAATCAAATTTCTCAATAATAATATTTGCTTTTCAAAAAAAATAAGGGTAACTGTGATATGAGGAAGTGGTAGCTAGAGGTGTTAATTTTACAAATTTACTATTTAGTAGTTCTAGTCTAAATATTAGATGGGACAAAATTGTGGTTAAAAAAACCCCACTCAACCAAGCCTCCAAATAAAAAAAGTCCACAAAATTCTGAGTGTTATGTAGACCCATAGGCCAAATTTTGTTTTAAGTTAAATAACATATGGAAACAAATTCTGAAAAATATTTTTTGTTTCGGGATAAATAATTTTTTTGCAAACATTTTTTCCAAAAAAAATAAATTCAGGGTATTCTTCAATTTTTAAAACAAAAATAAATATAATAATCTTTTTGAGAAAAAGTCATAACGATATATTCTTATTTTCCCCAAAGAAACTTATTATTTTGGAAAATAAAAATATTCACTAAAAAATTTCATTTTGAGAAAAGTATTTTTATAAAACCAAAAAAATATGAAATATGAGACAGTGAACACCCTAACTTAGATCCACACCAAAAAAAAAAAAAAAACAGTGACATAATGGATTGACTTAAAACCAATTTTTTTGAGGAAAAATGTTCTTTCGTCCACAACAATATTGAGGTTTTATTGAATTATAAAATTTTGTAATATACATAAACTCCAATTTGTTAGTGAAAAATTATATTAATGATGTTATTAGAAACTCTAATTCGATAGCATTTTTTATATATTTGAATAAATATTGGAGAATGAATAAGCAATTACCTCTCCTCAATAGAGGCTCATAGGGACATTTGAGAAGAAATTGAGGGAGTATTTTGGTAAAAATAACATAAAAGTGTGAGAGTGTGGGTAGAAAAATTGGGGTGTGGGTAGTAGGGCTGGACAAAAGAATGGGCCCGCTTTATACTGCCCGTCCCGCAACGGGTGAAGTAAACTGGACCGGTTGGATCGGACCCAATGGGTCACACGGGTACAATTAAAGGGTTCAATAGGGTAGATTCGGGCGGGTTCGGGTTATGGATTTTGGACCGACGGTGACTGACCCGCCCGATAACAGTTTATAATAATTATTAGTAAGTGTTGGACTGGGTCTAGGGCTGGACAAAAGAATGGGCCCGCTTTATACCTCTCGGCCCGCAGCGGGTGAAGTAAACTGGGCCGGTTGGATCGAACCCAATGGGTCACACGGGTACAATTAAAGGGTTCAATAGGGTAGCTTCGGGCGGGTTCAGGTTATGGATTTTGGACCGGCGGTGACCGACCCGCCCGATAACAGTTTATAATAATTATTAGTAAGTGTTGGACTGGGTCTACTGAATCCAATTTAATTTGGCCCAATATTATAACTCAACCCTAACCCTAATTTTAATCAGTCTCACAATTCCACCCACAGCTCATTCTCTGTTCATCATCCTCTCACGAACCCTATTATTCACACCAGCAAACCCTAATTTCTTCAAGCCTCAACGGCGGCCAACGACGGTCAGTGGCGGCCACATCCACTCTAGGTTATCACTTTATCTCTTGTTTCTCAACTCTCTAACCTTTTTCGTTCCAAACTTTATAATCTCGTTTTTCAAAACTGTCTTTTTTGTTTTTGTTGTTTTAAATCTGTTAGTTTCGTCTTAGTTTCATTTTTTATTGTTAGTTTTGTGTTGATTTTTGATTGTTAGTTTCATGTTGATTGTTAAAAATGTTGATTGTTGTTTTAAATCTGTTAGTCTCGTGTTAAAAATAGCATTTTTCATCTTTGTTGTTTTAAACATATTCATCTTTTTCTAATTTATTTTGCATTGTGTTAGGGTTTTTATTTCTTTTTATTATAATTAGGGTTTTGATTTAACTATTGTTTCCCTTGGCAACGGTAGTTTGATAATTAGTTTGTGTAAACTTTTAATTGTTGAATTATGTGTTTTATGTCATTCATAGGGGACAAGCAACCATTACCATGGGAAATGCGTGTTAGAGTTGCATATCACGTTGCTCAGGCACTAGATTATTGTAGCATGAAAAACCGGAAAATATATCATGATCTGAATGCTTATAGGATTCTTTTTGATGAGGTATGATTATGAATCTTTCATTATGAACACATTCACTTGTATACTGTTACTATTCTTTCAGTGGTTGTCCCGATATAAGTGAATATATGTAGATGCCTTTTTATGATTAGGTATATCGATCTTGTATATTTTAATTTATTATGCAGTTTGTTGTTTGAACTTTATTCTTGAATGGTCTTCTTCTCTAGATCCATTATTGCCACAATAGTCTTCTTCTTCTGATTTTTTCCCAAAATACTTTCTAGAGTTTGATTTTTTAATTATTAGATATGAATCACCCCTTTTTGATATTCTGGTTGTGGTAAATTATTAGATATGAATATTCTGGAAAAAAAAAACATACTTGATGTTCTTGGCTTGTGCCTGGAAAAGATGGATCAACGAGCCAATAACAGTAGCAAGCAAGGGGTGATTATAGAGCAAGAACACTGTAAGTTTGGGCTTCTATTTTTTTCATTTTCTGTTTGATGCTTATATTGTTTATATTTCATGTTTATAAGTTTTTCAAATGTATACTATATTTTTATGCCTATAAATGAATGTTATATATTTAACTTGTATATTTCTTTTTAAGATGTGTTTAATTAATATGTGCTTAAAGTTTCTGGTTCTTTTTATGAGTTTAATTAACATGTTAAAAATGTG
>NC_021165.2:36472790-36587330 GCF_000331145.2 Cicer arietinum
CAATCCTCTAAATGCTGGGAACACTTTAACAAAATTAATTCTAGTGAAGAGGAGGTACAATCTGCCGCATGTAAATACTGCCACAAAATATACTTGTGTGACTCTCGAACTCATGGCACCTCTAACCTCAACTACCACCTTACTAGATGTGCCAAAAAACCTTTGATTGTATCTGATGACCCCACCCAAACTACTCTTACATTTCCTAATGTAGAAGGGTCTGGTTTGGTTTCAACAAGTAGTAAATTAAACCTTCAAGCTTGTCGTAGGGCATTGTCTATTTTTGTGATTTTGGATGAACAACCATTCAAAGTTGTGGAAGGTGAGGGATTTAAGTTTATGTTGAGAACATTGCTGCCACAATTTACAATACCGTCTAGACGAACTGTTGCTAGGAATAATTTTCAGTTGTTTATGGAGGAAAAGGTAAGGTTGAAAGCTTTTTTTAAGTCTGATTGCAATAGGGTAGCTCTTACAACAGATTGTTGGACTTCAATTCAAAACCTTAACTACTTGACCCTTACGGCACACTTTGTTGATAATGATTGGAATTATCAAAAAAGGATTATTAGTTCCACAGTAATTCCAAATCATAAGGGTGACACAGTTGGTAAGAAGATTGAAGAGGTTTTAAAGGATTGGGGGATTCGAAATGTGTCAACTATAACCGTTGATAATGCATCATCCAATGATGTAGTTGTTGCTTTTTTGAAAAAAAAGATAAATAATATGGATGGTTTGATGGGGGATGGGGAACACTTCCACATGAGGTGTGCTGCTCATATTCTGAATTTAGTTGTAACTGATGGCTTGAAAGAAAAAAAATTGGCAATCTCTAGCATTAGAAATGTTGTTAGATTTGTAAAATCTTCACCTCATATGGCTACCAAGTTTAGGGAATGTGTTCAGTTAGCTGGAATATTTTGTAAAAAATTGCTATCTCTTGATATTTCAACTCATTGGAATTCAACCTACTTGATGCTTGAGGCTGCAGAGAAGTTTCAAGTAGCTTTTGGGAAGCTTGAAGTTGAGGAGTCAAGTTATAAGGATTTCTTTGGAGAAGTTAGTCCCCCAACTAGTTATGATTGGGATATAGCTAGGGCGTTTGCAACTTTTTTGAAGTTATTTTATGAGGCAACTAGAGTGTTTTCCTCCTCACAGCATAAGAGTATACATGCAGCTTTTCACCAATTGTCTACAATCTATTGTGAGCTGCAAAATGCCTTTTTGAATTTGAACACCATTTTTGCAAGTGTTGCTGAGGATATGTTAGCAAAATATGATAAGTATTGGGGTAATATTGCAAACATTAATAAGATGCTATATTTTGGGGTAATTTTTTATCCACAATATAAGTTGAAATATGTTGAGTGGTGTTTTCAAGATATGTATGCAACTAAATCAGAGGTGGCTATTGAATTGATCACATTAATTAAAGAAGATCTAACTAAAATGTACAAATGGTATAAAAAAGTCCATGACAAAAAAAATAATTTACCACAACCAACTCCAATGGTTGTTGACAGTGCTTCCCATGATGAAACCTCTATTGCTGTTGCCCATAATTCACAAATGGCCAGAATACAAGCTTTTGAAGACCATTTGAAAGAGAAAGACTCAATTGACCAACAAAATGAACTTGAGGGATATTATTCTAGTAAGTGTGTGAAGATGAGTGAAAATTTTGATATTCTTGCTTGGTGGAAATGTAACGTAACTCAGTACCCAATCTTATCTCTTATAGCCAAAGATATTTTGGCTATACCGGTGTCTACAGTTGCTTCTGAAAGTGCTTTTAGTACTGGTGGGAGAGTAATTGAAACCTTTAGAAGCTCTTTAAAGCCAAAAATGGATGAAGCATTAATTTGCACTCAGAATTGGCTAAAACCTTCACTCACTTGTTTCAAAGACTTAAATCTTAGTGAAGATGTTGATATTTCTGAAGAAATTATTAAAGGTAAAATAATTTGTGTATCTTTTAACTGTTTGAACTTTCTAATATATTTATGTGTTCATAATATAGTTTAATGTTTATTATTTTGTTAATTATTTCAGAGTTTCAAGGAATGTCAGTTGGAAAGGCAAATACTGCAGGTGGCTCATCATCACAGCCACCTAGTTGTGGTTGAATAAAATTATTGTATGTAATATTCCTTTTTATTGTTACTAATTTGAAATGATTTTGTCAATATTGTGTTAGTACTAACTAATTCTGCCAAACTTTTCAGATTTAGACTTTTTTGAATTTTTTGAAGTCACACAATCTTAAGGCAAATACTGACTTGGCTCTATGACAATATCAACACAAGGTTTTTGAGATTTGTATAAACTGTTGTTATGCCTGGTAAGTTATTATTGTTATATCTTATTGTTATTTTAATTGCCAAAAATTGTTAGTAACCAAAATTGTAAGTAGCTACAACACAACTGTTACTCTGTTAGCAATCTAAACTGCATGTTATAGATATATGTTAGCATATATTAGCATTTCTGTCATAAGCAAGAACATAAGATTAATTTGTTATTCTTATATAATTACCCTTTTATTTTCCAACAGCTAGTGCATTAGATTCTGAGACTGATTTTGCTGCAAGTCATAGAAAAACAAGTGTTTTATCATATGTATGTTACCTTTTATCTTAAGTCCATTGTGAACTATTAGAATTTTATTTTTAATAAAATTAAAGTACTGAGTATGAATATTGATTCTGTAGGTTGCAGGAGTTCTTACAGATTGCTTGGTGTTAAATCTTTATTTAACATTAGCTAAGTTAGTAGCAACAATTTATATTATTGTGAACAACATATATTGGTATGTCAACCTAATTTCTTAGTTTGATCTTATTGTTGATTCAAAATGAATGATCTAATAATGGTGATTGCATTATTTTTTATTCAAACTAGGCTGCTATCAAGTCTGGAATTTCTTAGTTTGGCATTATCAAGTCTGGAATTTTTTGATCTTGATTGCAAACATGTATTGAATTATTTTTTCTATGGTACACATCAACAACATATTTTTACATTGGTTATTGGATACTAATTTTTGCTCTAATTTTTTAGGTTGGCAATGGGAACAAATTGGAAATATATATTGATAATTGTATTGTCATAGAGTCAATTAAAACTATCAATATTTTCCAAGAAGTGTGTATTAATATTAGACTTTAGTGTTATGTGAATGTAGTTGAAAAACTAAGTTGTTATAATCTATTGTTGAATAACTAGGTTGTGACAATCTATTGTTGAAAAACTTGGTTGTGATAATCTGTTGTTGAAAAACTAGGCGATAATTTGTTGTTGAAAAACTAGGCTGTGATCATCTGTTGTTGAAAAACTAAGCTGTTATAATATGTTGCTGTGAAAAACTAAGTTGATATGTGAATGTATTAATATTAATATTATGTGAATGTACTTGAGTTGTTGAAAAAATAACCTGTTATAATCTGTTCGACTTGAAAAACAATGATTGTGTTAAACTTTTAGCTATAATATGTTGGATTTAAAAAACAAGAGTGTGGAAAACTTTTAGTTGTAAGTTGTTGTATTTGTATGTTATGTGAATGTAGTTGTAAACTGAATTGTTGTAGTTGTAAGTTGTTGCATTATAGGAATATAAGTGTATGTTATGTGAAAGTTAGTAGCCCAATTTTAAAAAAAATGAGTATAAATTTTATCTTTAAATGGCTCAAAAGTGGTCTTATATTGGATAATAAACTACTACTTTGCTAAGAAATAAAAAAAAAAATAGTTATTTTGATAAATATGTTATTGGGTCAAAAAAATTGAATGGCTAAAAAAAATTGAATGGCCCAAAAAAATTTGAATGGCCCAAACAATGATTCAACCCGGATGTAACCACCCGATTAACCCGCAATCCGTTTAACCCGCAACGCGGATACCCGGTTTTTATATTGAGCGAAAATGGACTCGTAATGTTCAACCGCGGATTGGACCGGTTGGTGTTTTTAGGCCCGAAACCGCCCTACTCGGCCCGTTGTCCAGCCCTAGTGGGTAGTACCTCCCAAATATCGAATCTCACATCTCGCTCATACCAACACTTTGTAAACATATCAATGTTAGATAAATCAATATTTTGTGAAAATACTCTATTATCTTATAGACAGAAGTGCACAGCAAATTTAATCAATGATTTTAATGTCATCAATATTATAGCTATCGTGATATATTTATTTCAAATATTTCAATTTTGTCATATATGTGGATTTTGTCTTATTTGTAAGACATTTTCAATGACTTTAACATCATCAACATTATAGCTCTAGAAATATGCATATTCTGAACACTTAAAGTTTGTCATATATGTTGATTTTGCCTTATTTGTAGATATTTTGCTATCAATTCAGATGTTGTGAGTTTGTTCGCATATTATCATTTGTGATGTTAGCAACTTTAAATTGTAATATTCTCAAATAATGTAATTTTTATTAATTGTTTTTTAATAATAAAAAATAGAATTTGTCTTTTTTAAAGTGAGAAATTAAGTGAATCAATTGTTGATATTATAACTATATATGATTGGTGATGTATGTGTACATAATATAACTATTTATTTAAATATTAATATTTGATATTACTCACTTTATTTTTTAAAATAAATTGTTCACTTTAAAATAATCAAACCTAAAACAAAGTTTCAAAAGATGAGTAGACAAGTAGATGTTGGATGGTTTAAAAAAAGTGAGTAATTAGAATGAAAATATTTATTTATTTATTCCTTTTTGTTATTTTGTATTGTAGTCAACCATTATCTTTTTTTATTTTCCAACCTGTCATCATAAATACATTGAATAAAGTACAAGACCAACAAACAAGCTCAGATTAACACAGCCTTGAAAGCTAAATTCTTATCTCTAAAATTTAGAAAATAATGGAAACCAAAAGGGTCAAAGACTTAGGAAACAATTTCTCCAAACTAAAAACTGATAATAGTAATTTGAAACAAAGATAGAACTATCCTATTTGATAGCTACTGCGATTTTTTCCCTTAATTAGGAACTCATAAACCCCTTCAAATCCCCCTATGCAACATTTTTATGGTACGCTTACTGCTCATATTTTTTTAACTTCATTTTTTCACTTCAACTAATAAATATAAAAGAAATATAAATTTAATATATTTCTCACCATATCCTTTTACAATTTTTCAAAAATATGTCTAATATATATATATATATATATATATTAAATTAAAAATGACAACATAATTTTCATTAATTCTCAAAATATATTTTTCTTAACTTGTTTTCGTTTTCTCTCCTATCTGTAACAATTATTTATTAGGATGGTCTTTTGTCAGCAATTTAAAATTAAAAATTTTATAAATTGAAATTACTTTTTAAAAGTAAGAGAACTAAATTAACATGTTAACTTATACATATTTCTTATTTAATCTTTATCAACAGAACTGTAATGCATGTTCAGAAATTGTCCCTCCAATAATGCACAATACTGGAGAAATTATTCGTCTTTACAGTGAAAGTATACTTTATGTATATATTGAAAAATAAAAAATAAAGACATGATATCCGTTAGAGTTACATCAAGGAAAAAGAACTCAATAAATGCACATGGAAGAGGGACAATCCTCACATGATAGAAACATGGTCCTTTATTGCTCTTGCTTCTTGAATTCAAAGCATTCCATATTTGGTTTCTTATTATGCAGCCTAAGGACCGGTACTGATATTCTGAATGCTCTTGCTAGGGATGGTAATGGGTAGCTATGGATATTACTATTTGGTTACACTATCTATTTTGATAAAAATGATATTTATAATTTATCTATATTTCTATATTTATTGTTTAGTAGATATTTGATGGATTTTTAAGTATCTAAGTGTATAAATAATATCAATTGGATATTATTTTTTAAATAAAATTAAAAAAAATTATTTTGATACAAAAATTAATATTTTTGTTGCATTAGGTAGAGTTCTTCCTCTTATTTTGTAAAAAGAAAATAAGAACATATAAAAACATTAATACAATATATAACAAAGATTCATCATAAAAACTATTAATATATTAATGTATAAACAAAAACTATTACAATATATTAAATTTATTAATTAATTATTGGATACAGATATTCGTAGATAGAGTTACCATTATATATGTCATTTATATTAACTAACCGATAATCAAAATATCTGTTTATTTTTATTTTATAAACACATATTTGCGAGTAAGGATGTTTTTTTTCCATCCCTAATCTTGATCTATAAAAAAAATAGTACATTTGTAACTATTTTTGTAGACCTTCTTCATAATTTTTTTTGAAAATCTTGACTACACCTTAGTAATTACGTAAATATCATTCTCTTTATATCTTTTAATATTGTAAAATCATCGATAATATTTCATTTAAAGAACTGATCATTTCGATAGAAATCAAAGCGATATTATTTAATTTATTTTAAAACATACTAAATCACAATTAAAATTTCAAATAATTTTAATTTAAAAATACTTTTTTCAACGTATGCAATAATAGCATGAGTAATAATTATTATCCTATATATCGTGCATGTATTAAGAAAATAGTTAATGTATACATTACTAGCTACTAAATAAAATAAAAATTTAGTGTCCCTAGATATATGAAGTATTGCTCGATCACTTTTTCCAATCTCGTTGAAGGTAACCACTAATATAGTCAATCACATCCCCTATCCTTTTGAACAAATTATTACACTATTAGTCTCATATTAATTGTTTTTTTCACTAATTGATTGTTACATTGAAATTTTTTTTACTCATACATTTGAAATATTTGTATAGTGTTTTTGTAACTTTATAATACAAATAAAGTATTAATTATTTATTCTTCTTCTATTGTTCTTGTTTGCTATCTTAATTTATCCAATTACACCACTAACTACTTTGTTATTAAGGATATTTTAGTCAATAAACCTAATTTTATCAAAATAAATAAATACAATTGATAAATTTTTTTAAAGTGCATATAACTTGAAAATGACCTTTTTTATATGACACCTAATATAAAACATATTAAGTATTTTAGAATGAAATTCACATGTATCCCTCGCACACAAGTTGGTTTTATTTGAGATCGATCATACGAGAGTCGTGGTCAATCCATACAGAGTATGAATGACTATTTGAAGTGGAAAAAAAAGTCTCATGCTAATAAAAATGCATAATTTAAAATCCTCTGACTTCAAATAAAAAAGTAGGGCTAAGTATACAATTGATTTTGTAAATACGTTTTTTTATCTGTAAATAATTTTATTTAACTTTTGTATTTGCAAATATTTTTGTTTTGTTTTTAATCTTTATTTTATTTTATTTTTTTGAGTCTATATAAAGTTGGTTTTTATTGAAATTGATCCCTACAATTTCTTATAATATTGCTAATTATTTAAGGACTAAAACAAAATGACAATGATAAAAAAAAAAAAAACAAACAAAAAATATTTACAAAAATCAAAATCAAACAAAAAAACTTACTTGGACTAAAACAAAAAAAAATGTATAATTACATGGATCAATCATATATTTAAACTTTAAAATATCTTTTAAAATTTGCTTCAATCACTCTTAAATGTTAACAACACTCTCTTTTCAACACTCACTCTAATATTTATTCACTTATTTGTTGAAAACCAAGAACGTTCTTGGTTTGTGACTGAAAACAGAGAACATTATCCGTTTTTAGTTTTCTGTAATTCAAGTTAGTTTGATTGTATGTAATCAATTAACTAACTAATCACTTAGTTAGTTAGTTAAATAGGAAGTAGTTAGAAACAATGTAATAAAAGCTATGTATAAATAGCATATTTATCTCAATAAACAGCAACACACACATTCATATTCTTCCATTCTTTTCTGGTTTACTCCATTACATAGAGCTTCAAAAGCTACCATTATTAAGTAAATTAAATGTGAATTATATACTTTAAAAATAAATCTCATATAAAGTGATATGATCCGAATGAATTCTAACTAATAAAAGAGTGAGTGTTAAAAAAATATTTTAACACTCCTCTAATAAGAATAGATCATTCTCTTCAAAGGATTGTTCTTTACAAGAGATCAAGCTAAATACCTCCGGCTAAAGTTTATCTTTATAAAAATTCTTACCACTTGCAAACGGTGACAATTAACATACACAAGTGAACAAACTTGTGTACTGTACAAAAATTATATACATAATCCACATTTGACCCTTTTTAACTTACTACTTTTACATTGAAGGTTGACCCCAAATTTTTTAAATACTACGCAGATGACCCAAGTATTTTTTTTTCAACATTAAATAATTCTAATTAACTATTTTATGAAGCCTTTTGTAATTTCGTTTAGCAAATTTAAATTATTTGTTTAGGCCAAGTGTTTCTAAGATCGAAGCTCCTTATTTTGTAGAAAATTTCCTTTTTGTTGGAAATTTTATTTACAAATACCTACAATATAAAACTAAACTATCTATTCTTAAATCTTGACCATTGGAATATTTTATATTATACCAATGGTAAAAAATACATTTGAGTATGATACACAAGTTTATTAATCTGTGTATGCTTAATCTCACTTGTTTCGGTAGCATCCAAGACTCGACCAGCTCTCGAACAAAAATTGTCAGCTCTTGCTGGGTGTGACTAGTTTGGACTGAACGTTGTCCTAGTCACTTTTTGTGACTATGGCAGACACGGGATGTCTTGGACAGCCTTGTCCAGCGCTGAAACTGGTTGGACAAGCTCGTGGACTAAGTTGGCTGGCTTGGAAAGTCCCTAACACCTTAGTCATGGTATGCTCCCCCCAAGTTTAGGTGGTAGGAACATGGCTCGGACACGAATTGACATCTCATATGTAGATGTTGTTTGAATTGTTGTAAGTTATTTTCTATATGCTCTCAAGGTATTGAGGCCTCCTTCACAAGTGTCAATCAAGCTAGTGTTGGGTTCCACGGATTGTCCCTGGTGGTGTTTGGGTGTTTCTGTGAGGATAATACATGATAAAATAGTGTATATGTAGTTTGAATAGTTCAAAATTAGAGACGTGCTCATATCAAATATGTATTTGATACTAATACTTTAGAAATACTTACGGATATGTATTTCACAAAATATCATAATTATTATTTTTAATTTTTAAAAATAATTTTTTCAAGTTTTAATTATTTTAAATTATTTATTTCATACTTCTAAGTTAGTTCACGGATCACTTCAAGAAAGTGTTGGCATTCTTGAATTGGAAAAATTGTATGTTGATGAACGAGACTTAAAAATCATGTTTTTTTATGGATGATAGTCTTAGGCGAAGAGATAATGAATTGATTTTGAGTCGTTGGTATTGCATGAAACTAATATTTATTTTAAATTTTTTTTAATTATACTTTTTTTGGTAGTCTAACACATTAATTAAAAAATATTATTAAAATTAGGATCATTATATACTTATATATATATACTAATGAAGAATAGTCAATGTCTTTTTCCTTACAAGTATTCTATATGTAAATAATTTTTCTAATAAAAATTTGTTAACATGTTAGAGTTGTTTCATATCCTAAATTCAAAATATATATAATATTGTGTCACACTTTTTTATCCAAACTTTATAAAATATTGTGGATATGTTTAATCAAACATTGCTAAAACATGGTCCATGATAAATCATATGTACTACTTCATAATTTCTAAGGTCTACAAAATGGGCCATCCTTTGCTGAACTAAGTTGTCTGTTCTGATAAAAGCAAGAAGGACAATTAAATTTCCTTCCAATAAGGGGCCTTGATTTAAAGGGCATATAAATCATCATTCATCAAACTAACAAAAAATGAGTGAACATGGTAGCTATCCATAGGGTGAGTAGGCTTATTGTGTATATGGGTAAGTGCCAAACTAATGTCCTACATGTCACATTGTTGTATCTAATTTTTTATCAATGATACATGAAACACCATAATTGGTTTTCCCAATAATACATCCTTAATTGTTCATGAACTTGAACAACCCCATTGCTTTGCTTGCCCTCAAAGCTGGGGTACAATCCATATAGGTGAGTTTGCAACTGGAATAAAATTTTCAACTTTTTTTAAGTAAATAATATTATCTGAAATTGTAAGTGTTGATTAATTTTAAATTTTAAATTTATAAAATTCAAAATTTTGGTTTAAATTGTTTAGCATCAGTTATCATACTTCTTGAACTTTATAATTATAGACAAAAGATTTTTCTTAAAATATTTGATAGAAAAAATATTTTGACTTGATATTGAACAATTTGAAAGAATAATTTAATATTTCATTATTTTGAAGTCTTAAATTGATTTATGTTTACCATATAAGAGATGAAAATAATAGTTCACTCGTTATGTAAACTATGTGAAAAGTACACAAGAAAAATCAAAGTTGAAAATGGCATCTTCCTTGTGCTGCTTTTGAGTAAGTTTTTATTTTTTTATTTTTGATGAATACTTTTGAGTAAGTTACCTTGTTAATGTTATAACCATTATTATTGATGACGTGCAATCCAGTACCAAAGATACCGATATAATGGAATATATATCCTTCACATGAATGCTCAGTCTTTCCTTATGATTCAATATTCCCCAAAATCAATGTATTACTTTGTTCAAATCATATAGAATCCGAAAATATTTCACGCTCAGCCTTTTCTATATTATTTTTAAATAATGATACTGCAATGTTTTTATCAACAATTTTTATGTTTATTTTTAAGTCAATTAATTTTTATCAATTAAATTTTAAATGTTTTTTCTTATACATATTTTATAGAAAAATTTCTTGCAAAAATTTTAAAAGATAAATTAAATATGACTATTTAAGTGCTAACTGATTACAAAATTTATATTTAATTTACCATTTGTTAAAAATATTTAAGTTTTTGTACGAGAGATTATTATAATTTTTTAAATACGATACACATAAATTAATTTAAAAACAGGGACTAAAATTGTTAATAAAAAATATTTAAAGAATTATTATTTGAATAAAAATTTAGTTAGATTAAAAATAAATTTGATATATTTATATAAACCAAATTTGTATTTAACAATTAAATTAGTATGTAAAATTGAAAGAAGAAAAATCAATATGTAAATTTGACTTTAAGGTCCAAATACAATATATTTAGGCCCAAGTTCTATTTACTACTTTAGATGTTGAGTCCCTAATTTTTAGAAGTATCTAGATATCTGTTAGGGTGAATTAAAATATGTTTTCTCCTATGCAATGAATAAAGAATTGGTGATTGAAACGATTACCAAGATAATGAATGAAGAAATTAGTTATTTTAGAATATTCTTGCTTTAGTATTTTAGTCTTTTAGAGTATTTTACGCTCTATTAATGTACTTCAAAATATGATACTACATTTGTCTCAATGTAATTATTTCTCTTGTAAAATAAATTGGTCTATTTATATAAGATCTTCTTCAAATTAAAAAAAATATTAATTAGATTTTCACAAAAATACACTTAATTAAATTAAAGAATTAACAAAACAACTCTCTCACACACAGAGAAATAGCACATTATTGACAAATTTAATGTAAAAACAAAAAGAGCACAGTATTGACAAATTTAATGTAAAAACAACTATTATTTTTTCTATTCTTGTGTATTGATCAAATGAGTCTGGCATATATATGGAGGACTTCAATGTTCACCCCACATCTGTATATATAGATCCTAGGTCCATTCTTACATTTTCATTTTTAACCTGACTATAATATTATTTTAATTAAGTTTTGATATCACTCAAATGTTAAGTCAAAGAACTCAAATGTTGAAACACATATATACATTCAACCGTCTATTACAAGTTCTTTCCTCCAAACAAGGTTTTATTCGTACACAAAAGTCTGAATTTTAACTTTAACCACTTGATTAAGGTGTTCAATTGATTTGGCAAAGTGAAAATCCTTCTCTATAACAAAATATAAATAAATTTGGAACAACTAAATTATAATATAATATAGGCTAAATTACATATGCGGTCCTTTAATTTAATTTCAGCTAACGTTTTAGTTTTTTTTTTTTTTTTGAGTTGGTCATTTATTTTAATTTTAAGCAACAATTTGATATTTTATGTTTAAAAATGTCAACAATGTTGTCCTTTTTTTTACAAATATTCAAAAAAATCATCAAAATTTTTAAACAAAACTCATAAAATTCATTATCATCTTCAATAAAATGAAAATTTAATCAAATTCATAACTTAAATCTTTAAATAAACTCATATGTTTTAATCTTAACCTTTAAAACTTTTTTTTCCTTAATCTTCTTTCTGGGTGAAGATTTCAATGAATCTTGTATCACACATGATAAAATACATTCCCATACTCTATCCAATTGATCATAGTTGACATCACTAGTGTTGCGTGGAGAGAGGAGGCTTATGAAGTAGGAGGATCGTGTAACACGTTCATGTCCGGAACATTAATCATATGCAGCCACATTATTTAATTTCTTGAATTATACTCAAAGTGATGACCATCTTACAACATGATCAAGATTGCAAATTCATATATAAACTAATATTTATATGTATGATAAAAAAACTTTGACAAAATATACGATGATATCTTAGTAAAATAGTAATTTCATCACAATTAATGTACATTCTCAAAAATCATAGCGCAAAACCATTTAAACCATTATGTATGTTGGGTTATATTTGTTAAAATTAGTTTATAACTTATAGTTTATAGTTGTTAAACTAATTATAGTATTTGGTAAAATTATTAATTCAATTAACTTAAAATATAAAATGACATAAAAGAATATTTTTAATTAAAAATAAATATTATCAATTAATATTTAAAATATTTTATAATAGGAATTTAAATTTTTTTTTATTAATTTCAAATTTATCAATCTGATATATTTTAATTTATTTTAAATTAAAATAAATAAATTATTTGCTTTAAAATATTAATTATTTTAATATTTAAATTATATAAATAATTTATAATTATTTATATAAATGATTTTAAATTATTTATTTTAAATAATTATTATAAATAATTAAAATTATTTATTTTTAATTATAATAAATAAATTATAAAGGGTAAAAGAAAATTATTTACAATAATAAGAGTAAATTTAAAATAAAAATAATAAATTATAAATTATAAACTACTTAACCTATAAAAAACACTATAAACTATAAGTTTAAAAATGACTGTTATCAAATAGAGTTTATAGTTTATAAACTATAAACTATTTTTTTTCATTGCCAAAACAGGATCTTAGTAAAAAAAATTACCATTATGTATAATTTAACTTTGTTGGTACAATATTCTTTGCTTAAGAATTACTACAAAAATTGAAAAGGTTTAAGGAACTTGAGTTGTTAATTAATGCGTAATGCAAATCTTGTTTCCCAAACCTTCCTACCTAAGAAAATGTGTTTGTCCTAAAACAATTAACAAACACACCTTCACTTATTTGTTTTAGTTTGCTTGTTTGTCCTTTAATATGTAGGAACAAACTATATTATCCTCACATGAGTTGTTCTTGTGATCTTGACCCATTAACTACTTTATTTGTATTTAATCCAATTATTATCTCCCATTATTTTTCTCCTATTTCAATTCCATTTATTTTTAAGTAAAAATTTAGAGGAGTTTTGTTGTGAGGACTCACACATGGGTCGAAATAAATTATGTTGAATTAGACTTTGTAATGTTTGAGGTTAGTTTATATTGAAAATATTAGGTCTGAATCCAACCTATTACATGTTAAAGGTCCATTGTAAATGTATGATATGATCTTTTTCAAATCTTGACAATACTTGAAATATGGTTAAAAACTTATTTCATTATTATTTATAAAAGTTTACATGTCAATGAGTTTAAGTTCTATTTTGAAATACAGTATGACATTTTAAAGTATATAATAATATATTGCATCATATTTTAATTTTATTTTATAATAATACATTTAAATATTCAAACATTAATGTAGATCAGTATATTCAAATTACATAAAATATTAGTAAATTTATTATTTAACATATAGAACAAAGTCTAATATTATAATAATAGTAGTAATAAAAAAAGCATTTAAATAATTTATATTTAATTATGTAGACAGACTTAAAAAGTCTTTTTAGGTGATTTTCGTTTGATCTTTTCATCTAAATATATAGGTTTTAAAAAAAATTTGGTCTGACTTATATAAAAATAAATCTAGCCTGACGTAGACTTATCATAGGTCAGACAATAAACATTAGTCTGAACTATTTCCACGTCTACTTGTTGAATTGGTGGAAATCAAATATCTATTTTCCTTCTATCATAAATATAAACAAAAAAGTTATATATTTGATAATCTCAAATATAAGTAAAATTTGATTCATTCTACCGTAGTTAATGCATTAATTCTTAAAATGCCCTTTAATTAATGTACTTTTTATTTTCAACAAGTTTCAATGAAATACAATTTAGAGAATCCAATTATTTTTTACTACTTTCATAAAATTAAATAAATTCAACTTATTATTTGTTTATATATGAGACATACAATAACAACATAAAAATTACATCGACAATTGAATTCGGAGACGCACCCTTGTAACAAATTAATGAGTCGTGTTCTATTGATCAACATTTGTTTGCAGAATTTCATCCCATCCTTAAAGAAGATATACAGCTAATATATTAATAATTGGGTCTCTTCTTTGGCAATTGATTATGATATTTTTGGCATGTTCCTAAAGTCGTCTACGAAAAGCTTTCTTCAGAAAATAAAGGTAAAGTGAGTTTTTATTATAAATCTATAATGAGTAATGACATTGGTATAACCACTTTCACCTAAATAGGACAATAATTTAGAGTTATTATGGTTTAGTAGTTAGAAACAAATACACAACCACCAAATAAACACATAATCAAAAATTAACTAAACCATTAATATTAATATAATATCATATGCTTGAGTCCATTTCATTAGTCTAATTGGTGTAGTTAAGATATGACAATCAGTTCATGATTTTTCTTCTTCTTTTATGGCCACGTTTTGTCAATTATGGATTTTATTTATGTTAATTTGATGAATATGCCTAAAGACAACTTCATGCATGTAAGAAACCAGTGTGCCATGATGATACCATTTGGGTCGGTATTTTGAATGTGTCAAAAGAAAATTTTGAATTTTCTAAAGTCAACTATAGTGCAACCATCGTATTTGAATCATGTGGTTTTATTTTAAGATGAAATCAAAACTAGTAAGACTGGTATGACAGTATGACTGTTAAAAACATCTTTAAAAAATAAATAAGATTTTATATTTTAATATTTTTAAAATTGAAATATAATATTTTTTAAATTTTATATTATTTCAACAATATTAAATCAATTGAAAAATAAATATTACACAACATCAATTATATTAATTTTATGATATTATATTAAAATTTTAAATTCAATTTTAATTATTTTAAATTTTAAATCTGAACTTAAAATTTTAATCAAACAATTTCAATGTTGTTGATTGCACTGGTGTCAAAGGAGATCGTAGAACAAAAACTAAACACATATCGTGTGTGAACCCTAAATCCTACACATAAATTAAACAAAACAGATGTGAAGTTGCATGTACAGCTGGATTATTGTTTGACTGCAGCTTGTGATTATTATTGGATATAGAAGCAGAAATAAAGTGCTTTTGTAAATATAAAAAATAAAACTGAAACAATCAAACAAAGTACAAACTAGAAAGTGGTCATTCTATTTAATTATACGAGAAATTTCGGGATATATTTTTTTATGAATTTAATTTAAGTTTAACTACAGTTTTTTGTTTTTCTTTATTTTTTGAATTAGTCTCTCTATTTTAAAATTCATTAGTTTTAATTCTTCTTTAAATTTTTCGATAAAAATTATTGACGTGGTATATTTTAAGCAACATGGTATATGATATGATACATCACCTCATCTAATACACACAAACGAATCATCTATGCGGTCTTATCTTTCATATTCGTCCAACAGACTTCTATCATATTATCTTCTCACGCAACTCCTTTTGAAGATTTTACTATGCCAACAAATCCTTAATGCAAAGTCGCACATTCAATTTAATCTTACCACCTCGAATTTTACACCGGACTTACTCATCGTTTGATATGCATTGTTATAATAACAACATGATCTTTAAAGAATAAAGAGATATATTGCAAATAGAAACACAAGACATTTGGTAACGAAGTTCGGTCAATGATATCTACATCTATGACTACAGAGCAATTGTAGTTCCTAATTATTAAATGAATGAATTAGAATTCCAATGTTACTAGTGGTATTTATATTATCAAAGAGGGAGTTTTGCTTCACTACGCTAACTCAGGCTCCCTCGTCCCAACTCCTTTATACTACATGTGAGTTATATTCAACATTAATCGTATGCATCACTCTATAAATAATCTCAAATATCTTTCTTTCATTGAGTCAAAAAAAAATATATTTTTCTCTCATCTTTAGGGATGGAACTTGGACCTAGATCTATTGAGTACCCACGAACATTTTTCTTCATGGATATGATAAAAACTCACATTATAACCACAAACATGAGTAGTTATTTGCAAAATAAGTGGCGCGGATAGAAGTACCTTAGTACTCGCACACCCTGCAGCCGCATTAAATATATTTTAATTTATTTATTTATACTAATATAAAAAATATATAATTAACTAATATTTTAGTGTTTGTGTTATTATTATGATTTTATAATTTTAATAGACTAACGTTGTTAACTTTTTATAAAAATTAAATTGCAATTATTTAATATGATGTATCATTTTTTTATACCAAACTTGCAATTTTATAGATTATTATTTGAGTGTTCATAATAATATTTGCTAAGTTAAATTGTTTGGATAAGTTAAGTATTTTAGTTTGTAATTTGTCATAATTCTTTAATTAAATAATTTTGAATATTTATAATTGTAACAAGATAGTATAATATTTTATAATTTATTGATTTAATTTAATTAAAACGCATATAACGGATACTGGTATAAGTATTTACATATTCAAAGATAAGAGTACATGTATATATTAAGATCGATACTTAGAGCATCTACAACGGGAGTGAAAATGAGTTCGTCCGCTAGCGTGTAATTACTTAACTTCCAGTTTTTTGTGGTTCACCGTTGGAGTTGTGCCAAGGTGTCATCACGGTACTGTCAGTGCTTTATAGCGGTTATCTTTTTTTTCTTCTTTTTTTTCTATCTACTTTCACAATTTAATAATAATATAATTATAACTGCTATCTTTTATTAATTTATTAATAATAATAAATTTATCATTTTTTATTAATTTATAGCCGTTAACTTCTTTTTAATTTATTAAATAATAATAATTTTGTAACCATTAGCTTTTTTTTAGTTAATATACCACCGTTAGCCTTTTTTTTACTCCTTTAATTACGATTGTTAGCTCATTAATAGAAACAATTTGTTACTCATACTTTTTCTTCACAATTTTTGTTATAGAAATTTATTAAAGTTTTTATTAACGTACTTTTTTATTTATTTTTCTATTTAAATTAATATTTTAAGTTATAATAAAATTAAATATTAATGTATAAATTAAAGTAATGGAATATAATATAATTTTTTAAAAGTTAAACCGTAAAAAATGAATGAGTTGATTTATGGTGATGTGGCATAGTAGAACTTGAATCATAATGAGTTCACATTTGGAGTAGAAAATTAGTGAATTGCTTCAAGATGATGTGGCACAGTAGACCCCATCTAAAGAACTCATATTGCTTCAAGTACGGATACTCTTCAAATTTCAAGCATTGGAAATGGTATCATAATACTCTACGAAATGGTTACTCATCGATATCCCTTGGAAATCACTCATCCTCTATCGCCTAAGACATACTTATTTGGTCTTATTTTTTAATAAAAATTATTTGGACAAACACACACACAAAATATATATTATTTAATTATTTTAACATTACTCATCTTTTACTTTATACAAAATAATTTTTATTTAGAATTGTGACATGTAAGTGATTTTTTATATTATTATTTTGTTTAATATTTGATGCGTGTCTCAATTAAAATTACTGCAAGGAAAAAAATCGATGAGAAATAAATTAATCATATTATTATTTAATACAAATTAATTATATAAATAAATGTAAAAATGATACACACAAATTCATATGTTATATTTATCAGATAAATTATCCATAATTTTTTTAGATGTAATCCAAAAAAATTTAATTGATATACTAGTGATTATCTGACGAAACCGATAAACCCTTGAAAGCAGTGAAGCCGTGGCATCAGTTGATGTGTCACTATCGTCCAGGTGGAAGACATAATCTGTTCAATATGAACAGAATCCAGCTGGCATCTGGGCACTGGAACAGAACATAATACACATTCAAATTAACATCCCAATGTAAAAAATAAAGGAACGGGTAAAATATTAAAAAGACATACATCGAATGTAAAATATAAAGTAACTCAAAATGCATAATTAAGTAGAGTTCCCATGTAGCTCCAAACCAAGTTTGGATTGAAGACTACTCAAACACTATCTCTCACATTATAGTATATCTCATTGGCTTCTTAAAATTGTTTTCCTTTTATTTAAATAAAACCTAGGATATCTTAATGAAAATAGATGTTCCACCTGCAGCTAATAATTTTAAAGGATAATTAGGTATTTGAATGAAATAGATGTAGCACCTACTAATTACTATCATATTAAATTTTATTAGTATTTTATAAATCATTTTAAAATAAAAAATTAGTACAATTCATAAATAATACCTCGATCAGCTTCTTAAATATATATCATCCTTTTGAGATTTTTATTTATTTTTTATAAAAAATTTAACTATATTAATGATTTTTTTTACGAAGACGTCTTAATTATGTTTCTTCTTTATAATTATAATAAATATTATCATAAAAACGTTAATTAATTTTCTTTTTGAAAAGTAAATTCGTAAAAAATAATAATTAATTAATAATACTATCACATTTTATAAAAAAATTCATGAATTAGTAAAAAAAAATCAATTTATAGATAAATATGTGGTTTTTTGTAAGAAAGCTTAAGAAAATGCAAATAGCCAAATAGTGTGTGTCGTGGAACGACTGAAGCCTTGAATGCTAACTTTCTTTATTGGTTCATTCATTCATTCATACTTGGCAGCTGGCCTTTACCATGGAACAAGACACTTATCTGTTTTTTTGTGTCTATAAAATATAATTAAAAACAAATATAATAGAATTATCACATGTATAGTATAAAACTGCTGCCTAACACAAGATTCCATCGTGCCATATCATTTCTTCTTTCCTTTTTCCACACTCCAAGAACAAGAATACGTACTTGTTATTTCACTGTGTTTCAAAATTTAAATTCATTTGGTTTTCTCTCTCTCTCTCCATATTTATCATTCTTCATAGACTGTGAGCTGTAAAAAGTTCGCTACTCGGGAATGCATCTCACTTAATATTATTATATTATAAAATTTAAAGAAAATTATATTCATATCTTTCGAATTTTTTTAAATCACACTCGCACTCTTTTTTAATTTTTAAAATACAGTTACCTTTTTCATTTTTGTTAAATTTTTTTGGTCATACTTACATCTTTATTTATCTTTTATAAAAACAAGCATTTAAATACAACTCCCATCATGTCATTAAAAACATATAAAATAGCTTTTAAATTATTATATCAAATGTATGATCGTGTATCTATAAATTAAAGTAAATTATTTAATTGTGTTATATTATAAATGACACAAATAAATATTTGTAGGAAAAAAAAAATTAATGTTATTTATTATTAAATATAAAGGAGGTGAATTTCTTTGGTTTTTTTATTTTATTAAAGAGGATATAAATGTCATTTAAAAATACTCAGGAAATGTGAATGAATTTTCTCTATTACATATTAATTATAACCTAGCAAACTTTTGAGTCAAAAAAAATCTTACAAAATAAATTATTTTTGGTAACCACAAATATCATTGAAAAAAATATAAAGTTGTTGAAAAATATGCTTTTTTTTTTAATAAAAAGATGTCATTGATATAATAGTATTTTTTCTTCTTTTCATCGAATAATTGATATAAATGTTGTTGTTAAAAGTCTTGCAAAGATATTTGATGCTGTCAAAGTAATTTTTTTGCAATAACAATTATTGTTGTCTTACTTGTCATATCTCAATGATAAAGCGTTGGAGTAAAATATTTTTGTTAACGACTAAAATCGTTGTAATAAATTATTTTTATTAACAATACAAATTAAAGCTAAATCTTTTATTATTCAACAATAAAAGTAAATAAAATAAATTATATTTTTTTAACAAGTTATGTCATTTAATAAAATATAATTACATATTTTTTTATAATTTTATTGTTAAAATTATTATCAATCACATTTAATTATAATTTAAATCGTCAGAAATATTCAAAAGTAAATTACATTGTAATATAAGTCACAATTTTGTTAATGTAAAAAAATTATTAAAAAATGCAAATAAAAATTTTACAATATTAAGAAGATAAAATATTATAAGAGCGTTCCTCCAACATAAAAAAATTAAATTATAAATGGAGTTGTTATCATAAATCGAAAAACTGAAAAATTTATGTAATCAGCAGATAATATTGTGCTCCGGCAACATTATTAATCTTTTATTTATAATTTGATTTTAAACATTCATTTGAGAAGTGGTTGAAACATTTTTATTTGACCTGCAATTTTAACACACAAAAAACCCAAAATAATAATAATAAATTTATGAGAAGTATAATATGAAGTTTTAAATAAAAATACAAGAACAAATTATATAATCAATAAGAAAAGTTAAATTCAAATAAACAAATCAAATAATTAAATACCTTTTGTTGTATTATGAGAAGCATAATATGAAGTTTTAAATAAAAATACAAGAACAAATTATATAATCAATAAGAAAAGTTAAATTCAAATTAAACAAATCAAATAATTAAATACCTTTTTGTTGTAGTATTGGAAGAATTTGGAAGTTGTCGATCATGATTTGGGGGTGCCACAACTAAATAAAATAAAGGATAAAAATCATATTTTAATTTATTTACAATGACAAACATTCATATTTATTTACAATTTTATGTTAAATAAACATTAAAATTTACAATGACAAACATTAATACGATTTTATCTTTTAATTTTTTGACTTATAAAAAATTATATTTTAATTTATTTACAATGACAAACATTAATATTATGTTTGATTTGTATTGTAAATTACAATAGATGTAGATGTATTATAAATTCGTTGAAGTTGTGTTTTATCATAAAAACGTCATCATCGAAGAATGAATATCAGTCTATAAATTTGTCATTTGATGTAAATTACTTTTTAATTATTAATACATAGTGCATCCATTTTATATTATTCTTTTATAATTGTCTTTATAAATAGTATATGGACATTTAAGAGACACACAGATAATTAAATATACATTTTTTTAAGTTAATTGATGTGTGAATGATTATCTTTTAGTTAAAAGTAATGTTATTAGAATACAAATTTAATATTTTAGCTAACTGGTAAATAAAATATATTAGTCTTCTGTATCGTCTGTGTACTAAATTATAATTGGTGTATTATAATTTTCTTTATTTTTATCCAAAAAATAAATAAAAAATATGCTAATAATGAAATTCATATCTCTCTTTTAGTTAATGTATTTAAGAGTTTTTGTGAGTTGTCACTTTTTACTTATTAATTGATAGACTAATATTTTCTCCATGTATGATTTCTGCAATAAATTATAATCAACATTAACAATTTTCTGCATATACTTTTATCCAAAAATTTAAATATACACATTTATGTATAGTCTATACAATCAATTATACAATGTATTATAATTTACTTGCATTTCTTGTCAAATAAATATTTTAAAAATACAATAATAATCAATTATATATTTATCTTTTAACTATTAAGTAAAAAAGTTATCTTTTAATTTTTTTTATCATGGAAAATATTTTCCATGTGTATAATTTGTATATTAAATTATACTCAATGTATTATATATGCATTGAAATTGTGTTTTACCATAAAAACAACATCATTATAGAGTATCCGTGTATAATTTACTCATTTTATTGAAATTACTATTTAATAACTATCTCATCTTATATATCAAGAGATACGAAATTACTATTTAATAACTATCTCATCTTATATATCAAGAGATACGTAAATAATCAAATTTACATTTCTCTTGTAATTAATTGATATGTAAATGATAATTTTTTAACATATTGATTAATGAAAAATATTTTTAATAATTATCTCTTATATAATATATAGATATTCAAAAGACGCAAAGTTAATCAAATACATATTTCTCTTCTAATGAATTAACATGTAAATGACCATCTTTTTGCTAATTAATATATGTCCCGTGCATAAGATTTGTACAATAAATTATAATTAGTGTACTATTATTTTTTACACTTTTATATAAATAAATATTCAATAAACATACTAATTATAATCAAATGTATATTTTTCTCTTAAATAATTTATTCGTAAATGACCATATTTTATGTTGAAAATATTGAAGAGACACATAATGAATGAATTACATATTTTTCCTTTAACTAATTGAGAGAAAGAGTAAATACATATACAACAATATAATAACTTATACTGAGAGAGAAATAAAGAGAGAGAAAATAAATAGATATAATACTATACGTTTAATTGTAGTTTTGGTCTTTTTATTATTATTATTATTATTATTATTATTATTATTATTATTATTATTATTATTATTATTATTATTATTGTTATTATTATTATTATTATTATTATTATTAATTTATAGAGTTACTTCCTTTATTTTAAAAGTCGACACTTTTGATCTATCACTTAAATTTTTGAACTTTAAAATGATAATTTAACATATTTTAAATGACATGACATATAATTCTATGATATCGAACTACCTAAATGTATTAAGTATTCACATGTCATTAATTAAACTTAAAATATTAAAAAGATTTGAAGTTAAATTAAATTAAAAATATTAAAAAGATAAACCGTCAACTTCTAAAATAAAGAGTCCAATTTAATAAATTAATAAAAATAAAAAAACTTAATCTGTAATTAAGTTAATAATATAATAATATATAGTGGATAAAGAGTAAAATGTCTTAAGAATAAAATATCTGATTGGTATAGCAACCCTATAGATTGTCTATTTGATTGATATATTTAATTGGTATAGCAACCTTTAAGCTGAATTAAGTGTCAAAGATATCTAAGAATTGATGATTTAAAATTTGTTAATCTAATATGTCTTTTATTTATAGTAATTAAATTAATTTTATTTTGATTCATGTATTTTTTACTAAGATTCAAGCTTTTATACTTTATAAAAATTAATTGATATAAAAATTGAAACATAACATTAAACACATGTGTGTGTATATATATATATATATATATATATATATATATAATGAAACATAACAATAAACACATGTGTCTCTTGTTTTTTCTTTATTTTGAATTGATAGAGGTGATATTTGGTATCATATCCAACTATAACATTCCTAATTTATTTTGAATTTAAATAAATTATAAAGGGTAATAATGAATTTTAATTACATAATTAAGAGTAAAATAAAAATAAAAATATAAGTTATAAGTTCAAATGTTACTTGAATTAATATTTTAAAATATATTTTAAGTTTATAAAATTATATCCTTTACAAAATAAAAATATTTTTGTCAAATAAATTTATAAATTATTTATTATAAATTAATAGATTGACTTTTCTAAATAAACTTTAAATCTTATTGATAATATTTGGAAGTTCAAGTTTATAAAGGAAAAAGTCTAAGCCTAATATATACTATTCATAAGAGTATAGGACAATTAACTTGGCGTAACCACAATATATAGTCTTTAAGATGAATTTAAAATATGAGGTGGGTATAATAAATATTGGCTGAATATACATTAATTTAGAAAAATTGATCATCAGTAACAAAAATATGTCAATGGTTTTCATAAAAAAAGTTAATGGGAATTAACATTAATTTGACTTTAGATTTATATGTCAATGGTTTTCATAAAAAAAGTTAATGGAAATTAACATAGATTTATCAACTTCGCATAATACAATTGATAATTACCTATATTTTGTTAGGAGTAACTACTTCAATAAAATATATTTAGTTATCAAAAATAACTTTATCAATAATAAAATTAAAAAAAACAAAAAAAATAAAATTACCTAATATATCTATTTATATTGATAATATTTGGAAGTTCAAATTTATGAAGGAAAAAGTCTAAGCCTAATATATGCTATTCATAAGAGTATAGGACAATTAACTTGGCGTAACCACAATATATAGTCTTCAAGATGAATTCAAAATATGAGGTGGGTATAATAAATATTGGCTGAATATACATTAATTTAGAAAAATTGATCATCAGTAACAAAAATATGTCAATGGTTTTCATAAAAAAAGTTAATGGGAATTAACATTAATTTGACTTTAGATTTATATGTCAATGGTTTTCATAAAAAAAGTTAATGGGAATTAACATTAATTTAACTTTAGATTTATCAACTTCGCATAATACAATTGATAATTACTTATATTTTGTTAGGAGTAACTACTTCAATAAAATATATTTAGTTATAAAAAATGACTTTATCAATAATAAAATTAAAAAAAACAAAAAAATAAAATTACCTAATATATCTATTTATATTGTTTTAATATTTTTAGTTTTTTATTATAATTTTTAATAAAATATTTTTAACAATAAAAATTATTAAGACATCACTCAAAAATAAAATTGAAGATAAATTTTTTACAATTAATTTAGTTATTTATATTAAAAATATTATTAATTATATATAAATTTAATTTGATAAATTTAATTTTTAAATTATCATCAAATATTATTTTATTAATATATAAATTAAAAACAAAATTTAACCACCTCATACACCTAATTTTGGTAGAAAATTCTACCTAAATATATTCGTGATAAAGGAGCAAAGAAGTGAAAAGAAGCTGAGTTTTATTCCCTAAAATAATCCCTAACGAACAAAATTTATTTACAAAAAGAACCAAACACATACTTTTAAACTATCAACTCCACACACAAAAAACGTGAACTACTCTCTCTCCCAAAACATAAAACCCTTTTAAAAACTTTCTTATTGCTTTTAAAGAAATTTCTGTAATAATTATTTTTTATAGCCATACAATTAATAAAAATTGCCCTCTTTTATAATTAAGAATAAATTAATTCCTCATAAAAAATAAATTTATACAAAAAAATCTTAAATACATTTTCTTAAGTCTTTTTTTTATAACTTTTAACATAAAATACATCTTTTGAAATTATAATAAATTTTAAAAAATTATAAATTTAATAAAATCATAAATGGTTAAGTTAAAAACCACATAAAAAGTAGTTAAGTTTTGTTCTTTATAAAAATATATAATATCCATTTTTAATAAATTTACCTATATCATTTCATACTAAATATCTCATTTGCACTATATATATTTGTTAATTTTAAATTATATGTGTTTTTAAATTACCTGTAAAATATTTTTTTATTAAATATTATTGTTTATTATAATTCAATTTATCCAACTACTTTACTATAATTGCAATTATTAAAATTATTAAAGTATATAATACTTATTTTAACATTAAAATCAATAAAATTAATCAGTTTTTCACAAACATAAATTATGTTTTTTTTGAAAATGTGTACAACTTAAAGTAGATATCTATAGTAACATAGAAAATGTAACAATATCAACATTTTTAATGAATGTAGTTAAATATCAACCTTTTTTGATATTATTAATATCAACATATTTATAAAGACAAATTAATTGCTAACAAATTAAATAATATCAATATATTTAAAAATTAAGTTATTAAACAAGGGAATAGATCATCTCTTTAAGTGAAGTAAAAATGCAATCTCTCACCTATTTAATAAAACCAAAAAACACGTTATTTTTAATATAGAATAATCTTGAATGTTAATAGATCATACTTCAATATTTCATATAAAATTTAATATATATTATGTATCAAAATATAAATAAAATTATTTAAAAATAATTAATATATTTAATTCAAAATTTAAAACAAAGTATTAATAAATACAAGAGAATCTATTCCCATTAAACATTTAACAAATGGCACTTAGAAAACGAGTAACAATCAATATAACCAATAGTTGCAATGAATGAATGATGAATTACTGTCAAACCGCAGCTCCATTTTGATTGACGCGTTGTGTTCCCGCCGCCCCTTCTCTCTCTAACCATTCTTTCTCTCTCTTTCTTCTTTTTATTCTCTTTTTTTTTTTCTTTCCATTTTTCAATTAAAAAAAACACATAATTAACAACTCAAACACACCACACCAAAACTTTGGTTCAACCAAAGACTCTTTCTTTCTCATATAAAAAAACCAAAGCATCATAAATCTTGAGAACAAGAAAAAACAAAAAATAAAAAACTCTCTTTTTCATTTCAATGGCCAAGTCAAAGAACAATGCAAAGAAACTTTCATACATCTCAGTTCCTTCTCAAATAATCAATTCCATTTCATCTTCTTCTATTCAATCACTTCTTGAATCACCAAAGAAATCATCATCAAGAACTTCCTCAAAGTTCATCTTCATCTTAACAAAATGGAAGAATAAAAAAAGACTATTTTTCATTTTCACTCTCTTTTTTCTTGGTATCTTCGCCATGTTCAAGTTTGGTTTCAATCTAGAATTACCATTTTCTCCCTACCCATGTGCTACAACTCTTCCAAACCTCTTAATCTCAAATGGGTATGTTTCAAAATCTGAACTTGGTGCTGTTTCATCAAAGAAAGATGATATTTTTAATGATGCTAGTGTTGATTCATTGCCTTTGATTGCAAATGTGATGTTGCAAGCAAAAGGGCCAAGTGGAGATGAAAAAATGGATTATGAAAAAAGTGAGGGAGTTGAAATGGGTGAGTTTTGGAAGCAACCAGATGGGTTAGGCTATAAGCCTTGTTTGGATTTTAGTAGAGATTATAGAAGAGAAAGTGATGGGGTTGTGAAGAATAGGAGAAAGTATCTTATGGTGGTTGTTTCTGGAGGATTGAATCAGCAGAGGAATCAAATTGTTGATGCTGTTGTTATTGCTAGGATTCTTGGTGCTTCTTTGGTTGTTCCTATATTGCAAGTCAATGTTATTTGGGGAGATGAAAGGTAAAGTTAATTTTACTCATCTGGAACGAAGCAAAAATGAGTCAAGAAAAGTTGTGTATTTGGTTCAAATTTCAGACCAAATATATCAACTCTTTTTGAATCATTTTTTCTACTGAGGAAGAGTTTGGTAAGCCTTAGTTGTTACGAATTTGGACTTTAATCTTGCTAATGATCAATATTGAAGCCTAAGTTTAAGCATGGATTTATCATGTTTCAATATTGTTCTTGATAAAGACCAAATTTGGACTAAATCTTTCATAAAGAACAACTTTGGAGCATAAGCTTAATCTAGTTTAGCTAGTTTCAATCTTTTTGTTCTTGATAATGGTCATGTGTCTTTGTTAATGTTGATTAATTTTTTTTCCTTATCTGTGAATTCTAGAAGAGGATTTTTTTGGTTGTAATTTATTATTTTTTCCTTAATAGGTATTGGTTTTGTTTTGCAGTGAATTTGCTGATATATTTGATTTGGAACACTTTAAGAATGTTCTTGCCAATGATGTGAGGGTGGTTTCATCTTTGCCATCGACTCACCTGATGACAAAGCCAGTGGAGGGAAGCCCTCCCCTTCATGTCACCCCAAGTTGGATCCGTTCGCGCTATCTTAGACGAGTAAGAGTTAATTACTCTTATGTTTTACTCTTGTTAGCATTACACTTTGCAGTATGCTTTAGCTTCTTTTGGTTTGAGTCATAAGTTGTTGTTAAGTTCTTGTCTGCTTTTGTGTAATTTATTTTTTAGTTCAACGAAAAGAATAGTTCGCTTTGTGTTCGCCTCATAGCTCTTTTACTTTTGTGTTAATTAATTTCACTAAATGATTGTTAACTAAGGAAAGCTTTGAATTGTGTAAAACAATATTAACTAGAGTCATGTTCTTGTTGAACAATAGTTTAACATGGTTGTTGTTGTCCTTTGCAGTTTAACAGAGAAGGTGTTTTGCTTTTACGCGGCTTGGATTCAAGGCTATCAAAGGATCTTCCTTCGGATCTTCAGAAACTTCGATGCAAGGTATAGAAATGAATTCAAGAAAAACACAACACTGACACCATGGAACTTCACTTGTGTGACAATTGATAGCATATTCTAAATGTTCTCAATTTACCTATATTTTTCAGGTTGCTTTTAGTGCATTGAGGTTTGCAAAACCAGTTCAAGAACTTGGCAACAAGATTGCTGAGAGAATGAAAAGCAAGGGACCTTACCTTGCTCTTCATCTAAGAATGGAAAAGGATGTGTGGGTGAGGACTGGTTGTTTACCTGGTCTGAGTCCTGAGTTTGATGAGATTGTAAAGAATGAGAGGATACAACGGCCCGAGCTCTTGACCGCAAGATCAAACATGACTTACCATGAAAGAAAGATGGCTGGCCTTTGTCCCTTGAATGCCATAGACGTTACCAGGTAAATATTAAGTGCATGTTTGGATTCACTTTATGGAGAATCAAAAGTAATTATGAAGACTTATTATTAATGTTGATATATTTTAGGGGATTCTCAATTAGAATTCATTTTGCTTTAAGAATTAATTCTAACTTGATGCTAGATTTTGTAGCTTTTGTCTCCTAATGTGATATTTGCTCTCAAATTTATTGTTCAAAACACTTTTATTTGAACGTATCCGGACATAAATAATTGTAGCTTAAACACACTTTTTAACTATAATCAAATATACAAAATCAATTTTCGCTGCTGTATAAATTATTCTACTTTTGAATAGATTTAATTTAAGTGGTTTTCTGAGTGTTAGTGTGACAAGCTATTCTAATGGATTTTTGTTTTTCATTTATAGGTTGCTTAAAGCTTTAGGAGCTCCAAAAGATGCAAGAATTTATTGGGCAGGAGGACAACCATTGGGTGGAAAAGAAGTATTGAATCCATTAATCCACGAGTTTCCACATCTTTACAATAAGGAAGATCTTGCCTTAGCTGGAGAACTAGAACCATTTGCAAAGAAAGCTTCTCTAATGGCTGCCATAGATTACATTGTTTCTGAGAAGAGTGATGTTTTCATGCCATCTCATGGAGGAAATATGGGCCATGCAATTCAGGTATGACTAAACAAGTTTAATAATTCTTTGCAATTAAGACTCACATAAACATTGATGCTTGTTATAACGTCGTTTGATTGATCTATGTAGCCGACCCTACTTAGTGAAATAAGGCTTGGTTGTTGCATATTGTAATCATGTTATTTTTTTAAAAGAATGAGAAATAGGGAAATTGTTAGTTTATTAAAGTGACACCAGTGACCATTTTACATTTGTTTCCGAGGAGATTTGAACTCTGTGCCTTGAGGTTACAAGATCAAACTCTTACCATTGAGCTGACACCTTATATAAACTAATCATGCAATTCAAATATGGCTAAATATGTTAAGTAATAAGTAGTACTGAAAGAGTACTTGCAATTAACATACTGTTGCATAATCTTTTGTAATCATACATACATATTTAATGTAAGATTCTTCTTATGACAATTTCTAATATCTGAACCTAAATGTTATTTCAGGGTCACAGGGCCTATGCAGGACACAAGAAATATATAACCCCAAACAAAAGACAAATGCTTCCCTATTTTCTGAATCCTTCCCTCCCTGAATCAGAGTTTAACAATATTGTCAAGGAATTGCACCAGAACTCATTAGGACAGCCGGAACTCAGGACTAGCAAAGTCGGTAGGGACGTCACCAAGTATCCTGTCCCCGAGTGCATGTGCAATAATGACTCGCATGATTATTCGTAATTGAAGACTCGATACCAAAGCTTCTGGTATGAAACGATTACACGGAAATGGTCCTCAAATGTGTAAACGTGGTAGTTTTTGCAACCTGTACGATTTTGATCCCTTGAAAACTACTTGGAGGTGAATTTCAAGAGCAACATTTTGAAGAGCTATAATGTCAAGCACTCCTCTCTCCTCAAGTGTACTCACATTATTCCTTAAAGTGATAAATACACAATAGATCATTCTTTGATTCTTTATATAGAGCTTGTATAGGATACATGTTATTTTGTTATGTAATTCTTTGTTGTACATATATCTGAATAAATAAATAATCAGTTTTGTATTCAGTTTTTTTATCTTGAATTGAATATCATCTTAGTATGCTACAACTTTACATGTAACTGTGCAGATACTTTGTTAAATATAATGATGATAAATAAATAAATATAATGAAGAAAAGATTAATTTTAAATGCATTTTAATCCCTTCCAATTCCGTAGATTTGTAAAGCACAAATAATACTCCCTCCACTTGATATTATGGATTTTGTTTTGTTTGTAATATTTATTTGTCTTATATTACACGTCTTTTTATATTACTAATGAAATATTAATATTATTTTTATTAAAATATTTTTATTTATTGTATCTCTATTCATTTGATTATTTAACTAACAACTATTAATATGAATATTTTAATAAATGAATCAAATTTTATCATTAAAAACTCAATTAATTATTTTCTTTATTTATGCTAAACAATCAATTATTTTCTTAAAAGTTGCATACATTTTATAATTATTATTTTATACTAAATAATCAATTATTTTCTTAATATCTTATATTTTTTAAAGAAAATGTTAACAAGTACCCTCATAATAAATGAAGAAATATCATCTTAAAAGTAATGCATTCACCCATTTGAAAATTGAAAAAGTAATATTTAGTTTCTTGTTGACATAGCCCTATTAGCCATCAAAAATTAAAATGTTGGATATTGGACTATCTTTTTATATGGAGAAAGGTCTAAATATTGTAACGTGTCTTACTTATTCAATTAAAGAGAGGTCTTATTGTAAAGCGTCTCATTTGATTTTTTTTCTCAAAGTTTTCCAATAAAAAAAGATTTACCATTTTTGTATTTATTTTTTCTCGATTTTTTTTTATTCGAGAAAATAATGGAGTTTTTCAAGAAAAATAATTTTTTGATTTTGCTCAAAAAGTTTTTCGAGAAAAAAATGATTTAAAATTTTTCTAAGAAAAAAATATTTTAGATTTTCTTGAGAATTTTTTTTGATTTTTTTTCGAGAATAATAAATTAAAATCCTAATATTAGGGACGTAATATTAGAGGCTTAATATGAGTATTTTGAGAAGGGATTGAGACTTTGGGGTTTTATTGACAGCTCTAGTTTTAAGAGATAGACTATTTTGAAGAAAAGACAACCATCAAAAGAGAAAAGTGAAGAATAAACTATATTGTCTATTTTGTCAAATCAATCTAAAAAAACATTGATTGTGCATTTGTTAACCATTGGACCGGGCTGATTTTTGATCAAAAGGTTCGAAACATACAGGTATTCATTTTCAACGGTCGAATCGTCAAAACAATGTTTGGAAAGGGTGAAAAGGTGCTCTCGCACAACAACTGATTTTTGGGGTGTTTTCCTTCTTGTTTTTCATTTGTAAGCTTTAGTGTTTTGTTATTTTGGTTGGTTGTAGCCACAATTTTTACATCATTTCGAGACTCTCTTGCACATTTATTTCATTATAGTGTTACTATTTCTTTGGTTTGGATGACCCGTGGTTTTTATTATTGCATTGAATTGTTTTCCACGTTAAAATATCAGTGTTCTTTACCCGATTTTATTTGATCAATTTGTTATCATGTATTTTTTGTTGCTCTTAACGAGTTCTTGCAAGTTGGGGGAATTTTATATCCGCCGAGTATTGCTTGTTATTGTGTTTTTGTATTTATTCCCATTAGAGCTCTTGGTTAAATGGCTATTTGACTTGCTTGAAGGATGAAGACAAATATGAATATAAAGATGATATGCTTGAATGGTACTAATTACCATTTGTGGAAGAGAAAAATGAAACATTTGTTATTTGTGAAGAAAGTGCATCTTTCTATTTTTGGTTCTAAAAAGTCGGATGATAAATCTATGGAATAATGGGATTTTGAACAAAAACATGTATGTGGTTTTGTTAGATAATATGTAGAAGATATTGTTTGTAATCATATTTCTAGTTAGACAAATGCAAAAACTATATGGGAGAGATATAAACTTTGTCTGCCTCTAAATAATGAAAAATAAATTGTTATTGCTGAATAGTTTCATAACTTTGAAGTATAAGGAGGGGATTTCTATTTCATATCATTTGAGCGAATTTCAGAGGCTCCTTGGTTAGATGTCAAGAATGAGTATCAAGTTTGATGATGAGCTATTGGGACTATTTCTATTTTTTTCTTTACCAAAGTCTTGGGAGACATTTCGAGTTTCTATAACGAGTTCAGCTCCTAAAGGTGTTGTTTCTTTGGAAACATCTAAGACTGGTGTTTTGAATGAGGAGATGAGAAAGAAGACACGTAGTTCTTCATCTCAATCTGAAGTTCTTGGCACCGAAAATAGGGGGAGAAGTCATAAAAAAGAACCGAATGGTGGTAGAGAAAATAGCAGAAGCAAGTCTGGATACAAAAATGTGAAGTGCCATTATTGTCATAGAACAAGACACTATAGAAGAATTGTTTTTCGTGGAAAAAAAGTATAAAAGAAATAAAGGTAAGCATAAACAAATAAGTCGTGATGATGACCGTGTTACTACTGCTACTAGTGATGATCTTGTTAGTCTTTGTGACTATGAGTCAGTTATTCTTGTATCGGATGAAAGCATGTCGATAATTTATAGTGGTGCTACACTACATGTTACACCGAGGAAAGAGTTCTTCACATCTTATACTTGAGGTGGCTTATGAGTTTTGAAGATGTTTAATGACAGTGTATCTAAGGTAATTGGTGTTTGTGATGTATGCTTGCAAACTAACATGGGAATGCAATTATTGCTTAAAGGAGTCAAATATGCTCTTGATGTTCTCTTCAATTTGATATATCTGCATATGCTTGATGATACTAGTTTTGATAATCATTTTTCTTATGGAAAATGGAAACTCAACAAAGGTAACTTGGTTGTGGCTAGAGAGGAGAACATTAGTAAATCATATTGGACAAAAGCTTTGGTTGCTAAAGATGGTGTGAATGTCGTGGATACCGAAGACTTAGCGATATCAGTGAAAAAATGTTATATTGTGTAGCCAGAAAGGATGTGCTTCCATGACTAAAGAATGTAGATTTGAAGAAATATTCTCATTGCATGGTTTGTAAACAAACTAGAGTATCCTTCAAAAGGCATCACCCCTTTAAAGGTAATATATTTTAGTGTTGCACTTTATTTTGTTACTTTTATTGACGACTATTCTTGGAGACTATGGGTTTATGCTTTGAAGACAAAAGACCAATTATTGGAGAAATTCAAACAATTTCATGCTTGGGTTGAGAGGCAGACTGTCAAGAAGCTGAAATCTGTTTGTACTGACAATGATGGTGAGTATTGTGAACCCTTTATGTGTATTGAAAACAGTAGAGTATATAGCACATGAAAATACTCCTCCTAAAATTCCTTAGTTGAATGGTTTAGTAGAGAGGATAAATCAAACACTTGTTGAGAGAGTGAGATGTATGCTCTATGAAGCTAAGTTGCCTAAACATTATTGGGGTGAGGCATTGTTCATTATGATACATGTTAATCTTACTTCTGTTATCGGGGCGGGGCATTGTACATGATGATACATTATTGGGGTGAGGCACCAAACAAGGTATGGTTTGGCAATAATGTCAAGTACGATCATTTAAAAGTCTTTTTGTGCAAGACTTTTGTGTATGTTCTGAAGGATGAAAGATCCAAGTTGAATGCAAAGTCAAAACAGGTATCTTCATTGGTTATGGTGATGATGAATTTGGCTACAAGTTATATGATCCTATAAAGAAAAAGGTTATCAGAAGTGGTGATATAGTGTTCATGGAAGACCAAACTATTGAAGACATTGATAAGGTGGAGAAGACTACACCTGAAAGAGATAACATGTTTGGTGATGGTGATCCAGTTTAGTAACTTGCTCTTGATTTAGATACTTCTGATTGTAATGTTCAAAATGATGATCCCGATGATTGTGTTGATGATCATCAACTTGAAGATAAGGTAAATATTCCAACAGGTGAAGATCATGAGCTGCCACATGATAAAAATCTTAGTGATGCTTCTGAATCATCTCAATTCCAACTCATGAGGTCTAAGAGGCAGAGACAACCATCTACAAGATATGTTTTTGATGAGTATGTGGATTTGACTGATTCGGGCGAGTCCTTTGTCATGAAAGATATGGGAGCAACTAAACAGATTCTTGGCATAAGAACCTTGTGTGACAAAAAGGAGAAGAAGCTTTTGATGTCACCATAATACTATATTGAGAGAGTGTTGCAAAGATTTCAGATGGGAAACTCTGAGACTGTAAGTACTCCTCTTGCTACTCATTTTAAGTTGAGTTCTAAACAAAGTCCTTCTAGTGAAGATGAAAAAAGAGACATGGAACGAGTTCCTTATGCGACTGTTGTTGGTAGTTCCTCTAAGACCAAATATTGCGCATGTTGTTGGTACATTAAGTAAACTTTTTTCAAATCTAGGTAGAGAGCACTGTAATGCTGTAAAATGGATTTTGAGGTTTCTACGTGGTACTACATGTATGAGGCTTTGTTTTGGAGGGGATATACCTATTTTAGAGGGGTACTCTGACTCAGATATGGCTGGAGATATTGATTCGAGTAGGTCCACTTTAGGCTACATGATTAAATTTGCAGAGGGAGCCGTGGCTTGACAGACCATAATTAAAGAAATTGGTAGCATTGTCTACTACTTAGGTAGAGTTCATTGCCATTGCTGAATCTTGCAAATAATTGATTCGGTTGAAGAAATTCTTGTAGGAGTTTGGGTATATTTAAGACAAATATGTATTATTTTTGATAGTCAAAGTGCTATTCATCATAACAAGAATTCAACATTACATAGTAGGTTCTGAATGTGCAAATACGAGAAAGGGGTTGAATTGTGTTTGTCTATGTTGAATTCTTTTTCATTATTTGATTAAAGCTAGTTCAAGTTTGATGATTTAGAGCAGAAGTAGTAACAAAACTAAGGAATGTAGGAGTAAAATGACACACACAATTTATCCCGAGTCACCACCTACTTGGTAGCTACTCCAATCCCCTCACTTAGAAGGATTTAATCCACTAATTCAACTCTTTGAATTACACAACACCTGATCTTACAAGCCAGTCTTTTCAAATCAGCCTAACAACCCTAGACTTTTTTGAGTAACACAAGCACTTTGACTCCACAAGCCTTGTCTTCTCCATAATATCTGACAACCTCAGATTGTTGAACGAACACATCACCTTGACACTACAAGTCAAGTCTTCTCAACACAATATGACATCCCCATATTGCTTGAGGAACACTAAAGCCACAATCGGTCTGGGTTACAAGAGTTTGGAACTTGATTGATTTGATTCTAAGAAAGCATATTTGATACAAAAATTTTCCACACTTATAATGAAACACAAAGTGCTAAATAATATAAATTTGAATGAGTGTTTTGCTATAAATTTAAAACCTTAAAATCTAAATACTTAAAAAAATTGAGCTATAGAGGTTTTTCAAAATGACTTTGGTTTTTAGGATTCATGAGTTTGTTGTACGTTATGGTTGTACTCTTCTTCAACCTTGATCATCTATGTACGAAAATCGCCCGAAAAGTCCAAATGAACCGAGAGTCAAGAGAAACTTGTAGCATTCTTCTCATAAATTTATAACTGTGTTTTGGGTTCCGGGTTAAATTTCAAACACTAGCCAATGGCTAGTCCATAAATACGGATTTCAGACAATTTTGTCGGATGATATAAAAATTGCTCGAAATGTCCAGATGAAATCGAGGACCGGAAGACCCTTGTAGTATTATTCTCCTAAATTTATAACTGGATTCCAGGTTCCAAGTCATATTTCAAACTCTAGCCATCGCCTGGTCAGAAAATACGGATTTCGGTCCATTTGGTCGGATGGTACGAAAATTGTCGAAAAGTCAAGATGAAATCGAGAATCAGGAGACCCTTGTAGCATTCTTCTACTAAATTTATAACTATGTTTTGGGTTCCGGGTCAGATTTCAAACATTAGCCATCGTCTGGTAGGAAAATACGGATTCTAGTACATTTTGTCGGATGGAACGGAAATTGTTGGAAAAATCCAGATGAAATTGAGAATCGGGAGACCGTTTTAGCTTTCTAATCCTAAATTTATAACTTCATTTCAGGTTCCAGATCAGATTTTAAATACTGGCTATCGTTTGGGTCGAAAATACAAATTTCGGTTCATTTTGTCGGATGGTACGAAAATTACCCGAAAAGTCAAGATGAAATTAAGGACCAGGAAACCCTTGTAGCATTGTTCTTCTAATTGATAATTGTATTTTGGGTTCCAGGTTAGATTTCAAACATTAGCCATCGCCTGGTCCAAAAATACGGATTTTGGTCTTTTTTGTCGGATGGAATGAAAATCGCCCAAAAAATTCAGATGAAATCGATAAATGGGAGACCCTTGTAGCAAAGTCCAGATGAAATTTAGGACCAAAAGACCCTTGTTGATTATTCTCCTAAATTTGTAATTGTGTTTCGGGTTCCGGGTCAGATTTTAAATACTAACCATGGTTTGATCCGAAAAGACAGATTTTAGTTTATGTTGTCAAATGATACGAAAATCTCCCAAATTGTCTAGATGAAATCGGGGACCTGAAGACCGTTGTAGCATTCTTCTCCTAAATTGATAACCATGTTCCAGGTTCCGGGTCAGATTTCAAACACTAGCCATCGTCTAGTCCAAAAATACTGATTTGCGTTCATATTGTCGGATGGTACGAAAATCAACCTAAAAGTCCAGATGAAATCGAGGACTTGGTGACCCTTGTAGCATTCTTCTCCTAAATTTATAACTGTGTTTCGTGTTTCAGTTCATATTTCAAACAATAGCCATCGCTTGGTTTGAAAATACGGATTTTAGTCCATTTTGTCGGATGGTATGAAAGTCGCCCCAAAAGTCTAGATGAAATCAAGGACCGAGATACCCTTTTAGCTTTCTTCTCCTAAATTTATAAATGTGTTTCAGGTTCCGGGTAAGATTTCAAACTCTAGCAGCAATATTTAGTCTAAAAGTACGAATTTCAATCCATTTTGTTGGATGGTACAAAAATCGCCTGAAAAGTCTAGAGGAAATCGAGAACTAGGAGATCCTTGTGGCATTCTTCTCCTAAATATATAACTTCATTTCAGGTCTAGGTTAGATTTCAAACACTAGCCATCGTCTGCTCCGAAAATACATATTTATGTTCATTTTGTCGGAAGGTACAAAAATCGTCTGAAAAGTCCAGATCAAATCGAGGACTCAAAGACCCTTGTAGAATTCTTGTCCTAAATTTATTATTGTATTTTGGGATCCGGGATAGATTTCAAACACTAGCAGCCATCCTTTGGTCCAAAGATTCGAATTTTAGTTTATTTTCTCAAATGGTACGAAAATCTGCGAAAAGTCTGGATGAAATTAAGGACCTGGAGACCCTCGTAGCACTCTTCTCCTATATTTATAATTGTACTTCAGGTTTCTGGTCAAATTTTAAACACTAGCCATTGCTGGTCAAAAAATATAGATTTCGATCCATTTTTTCGCATGGTACGAAAGTCGCTTGATAAGTCCAGATGAATTTGAGGACCGAAAGAACCTTGCAGCAATCTTCTCCTAAATTTATAACTGTGTTTTGGGTTCCGGGTCAGATTTGAAACACTGGCCATCGTCTGGTCTGAAAATGTGGATTTCGGTCCATTTTTGTCGGATAGTACGAAAGTCGCCCAAAAAGACGAATGTTCAAACACTAGCCATTCTCTAGTCCAGAAAGACGAATTTCGGTCTATTTTTTCAGATGATTCAAAAATAGCCCAAAAAGCCCAAATGAAATCAAGGAATTGGAGATCGTTATAGAATTCTTCTCCTAAATTGATAATTATGTTCCGGGTCATATTTCAAACTCTAGCCATCATCTGGTCCTAAAATATAGATTTTCAGTTCGTTTTGTTAGATTGGTAGGAAAATCACCCGAAAAGTCTAGATGAAATCGAGGACCGGGAGACCCTTGTAGGATTCTTCTCCTAAATTTATATTTGCTTTTAGGGTTCTGGGTCCGATTTCAAACATTAGCCATCATCAAGTCCAAAAATATGGATTATGGTTTATTTTGTCGAATGGAACGAAAGTCATCTGAAAAGTCCAGAAGAAATATAGAACGAGGAGACCCTTGTAGCATTTTTCTCCTAAAATTATAACTGCATTTTGAGATCCAGGTCAGATTTATAACAGTAGCATCATTTGATCCGAAAATATGGATTTCGGTCTATTTTGGCGGATGTTACGAAAATCGCCCAACAAATCCGGATGAAATCAAGAACTAGGAGACACTTGTAGCATTCTTCTCTTAAATTTATAACTATGTTTCGGGTTCCGATTTAGATTTCAATCACAAGACATCATCTTGTCCGAAAAATGTATTCTGGTCCATTTTTTCAGATGGAACGAAAATCGCCTGAAATGTTCGGATGAAGTCGAGAACCCGGGGACCTTTGTAGTATGCTTCCCCTAAATTTATAACTGCATTTCGGGTTCAAGGTCAGATTTCAAACACTAGCCATCGTCTGGTTTGAAAATAGAAATTTTGGTCTATTTTATCAGATGGTACTAAAATATCCCGAAAAGTCCATATAAAATTGAGGACTAGGAGACTCTTGTAGGAATCTTCTCCTAAATTAATAAGTGTTATTCGGGTTCTGTGTCAGATTTTAAACACTAGCAGCCATCATTTGGGGTGAAAGTACGAATTTAGGTCCATTTTGTTGGATTGTACAAAAATCGCCTGATTAGTCAAGGGGAAATCGAGGAATGGGAGACCCTTGTTGCATTTTTCTCCTAAATTTATAACCATGTTTCGGGTTCCAGGTCTGATTTCAAACACTAGCCATCGTTTGGTCCTGAAATACAAATTTTGCTACATTCTGTTGGACGGTACGACAATCGCCCGAAAAATCTAGATGAAATCGAGAACCAGGACACCCTGTAGCATTCTTCTCCTAAATTTATAATTGTATTTCGAGTTCCAATTCACATTTCAAACACTATCCATCGTTTGGTCCAAAAATACGGATTTCGGTTTATTTTGTCGAAGGTACAAAAATCACCCTAAAAGTCCAGATGGAATCGATGACCTGGAAACCCTTGTTGCATTTTCTCCTAAATTTATTATTGTGTTTTGGGTTCTAGGTCTGATTTCAAACACTAGCCATCGTTTGGTCCTAAAATACGAATTTTGCTCTATTTTGTTGGATGGTACGACAATCGCCCAAAAAATCCAGATGAAATTGAGAACCAGGACACCCTTGTAGCATTCTTCTCCTATATTTATAATTGCATTTCGAGTTCCAATTCAGATTTCAAACACTATCCATCGTTTGGTCCAAAAATACGAATTTCGGTTTATTTTGTCGAAGGTACAAAAATCACCCTAAAAGTCTAGATGGAATCGATGACTCGGAGACCCTTGTAGCATTCTTCTCGTAAATTTATTATTGTGTTTCGGGATCTGGGTTCGATTCCAAACACTTGCAGCCATCCTCTGGTCCAAAAATTCGAATTTTGGTCAATTTTGTCATATGATACGAAAATCTCCCGAAAAGTCTAAATGAAATCGAGGACCTAGAGACCCTTTTAGCACTCTTCTTCAAAATTTATAATAGTGCTTCAGGATTCAGGTTATATTTAAACACTAGCCATAGTTTGGTCTGAAATTAGAGCTTTCGGTCTATTTTTTTGGATGGTACGAAAATCCTTCAAAAAGTCGATATGAAATTGAGGACCTAAAGACCCTTATAGCGTTCTTCTCCTAAATTTATTTTTGTGTTACGGGTTTCGAATCAGATTTCAAACATTAACCATCGTCTGGTCCGAAAATACGGATTCCGGTCCATTTTTTTGAATAGTACGAAAATTGTCCAAAAAGACCAGAAGAAATAGAGGTCCTCAGAGTCCCATGTAGCATTCTTTTCCTAAATTTATAATTTTTTTTCGGGTTCCTAGTTGGATTTCATATACTAGCAGCCATCGTTTGGTCCGAAAGTATGAATTTCTTCTATTTTGTTGGTTGGTACGAAAATTACCCGAAAGGTCCAAATGAAATCGAATACTGGGAGACCCTTGTAGCATTCTTCTCCTAAATTTATAACTATGTTCGAGTTCCGAGTAAGATTTCAAATATTAGCAGCCATCATCTTGTCCGAAAATTCAGATTTTAGTCCATTTTTTTTATGGTACAAAAATTGCACGACAAGTCTAGATGAAATCGAGGAGTTGGAGACCCTTGTAGCACTTGTCTCATAAATTTATAACTGTGTTTCAGGTTTCGGGTTATATTTTAAACAGTAGCCATCGTCTGGTTCGAATATACGAACTTCAGTCCATTTTTTTGGATGGTACGAAAATCACTTGAAAAGTCCTGATGAAATGGAGGACTGAAAGACCCTTGTAGAATTCTTCTCATAAATTGATAACCGTGTTTCGGGTTCTTTGTCAGATTTCAAACACTCGCAGCCATCGTTTGGTCAGAAAGTACGAATTTCGGTCTATTTTTGTCAGATAGTACGAAAGTTGCCCAAAAAGACCAGACGAAATACAAGACCTCAAAGTCCCTTGTAGCATTCTTTTCCTAAATTCATAATTGTTTTTTAGGTTACGAGTCTGATTTCAAATACTAACTGCTATCGTTTGGTCCGAAAGTATGAATTTCATTCTATTTTGCTGGATGGCACGAAAATCACCCGAAAGGTCCAAATGCAATCGAAGACTGGGAGATCCTTGTAGCATTCTTCTCCTAAATTAATAACTATGTTCGAGTACCAGGTTAGATTTGAAATATTAACATCCATCGTCTTGTCCAAAAATTCAGATTTTTGTCCATTTTGTTTGATGGTACGAAAATCGCGCAAAAAAATCTAAATGAAATCGAGGAGCTGTAGACCCTTGTAGCACTTTTCTCATAAATTTATAATTGTGTTTCAGGTTTCGAGTTAGATTTTAAACACTAGCCATCGTCTGGTCCAAATATACGAATTTCGGTCCATTTTTTTGTTGGTACGAAAATCACTAGAAAAGTCTAGATGAAATCAAGGATTGGGAAACCCATGTAGAATTCTTCTCCTAAGTTGATAACTGTGTTTCGGGTTCTTGGTCAGGTTTCAAACACTTGCAACCATCATTTGGTCAAAAAGTACGAATTTCGGTCTATTTTGTTGGATTGTACGAAAATCGCATGAAAACACTAGATGAAATCGAGAACCGAGAGACCCTTGTAGCATTCTACTCCTAATTTTATAACTGCATTTTGGGTTCTAGGTCAGATTTCAAACACTAGGATCCTTCATTTGGTCAAAAAGTTCTAATTTCGGTGCATTTTGTCTAATGGTACGAACATTGCCTAAAAAGTCCAGATGAAATCAAGGACCATGAGACCCTTGTGGCACTCTACACCTAAACATTAGCCATCATCTGCTCCGAAAATACTTATTTCGATCTATTTTGTCGGATGGTAAGAAAATCGCCCAAAAAATCTAGATGAAATCGATGACCAAGTGACCCTTGTAGCATTCTCCTCTGAAACTTATAATTGTGTTTCAGATTCCGAGTCAGATTTCAAACATTAGCCGTGGTCTACTCCATAAATAAGGATTTAAGTCCATTTTTGTCGGGAGATACAAAAATCGCCCAAAAGGTTTAGATGAAATCGAGGACCAGGAGACCCTTGTAGCCTTCTTCTCCTAAATTTATAATTGTGTTTCATTTTCCGGGTCAGATTTCAAACATTAGCCTTCGTCTGATCAAAATATACGGATTTCGGTCCATTTTGTTTGGGTGGTATGAAAATCACCCGAAAAGTCCAGATGAAACCGAGGACTAGGAGACCCTTGTAGTATTCTTCTCCTAAACATATAAATGTGTTTCAAGTTCCAGGTAAGATTTCAAACACTAACCATCGTCTGATCCGAAAATACAGATTTCGGTCTATTTTTGTAAGGTTGTACTAAAATCGCATGAAAAGTCTAGATGAAATCGTGGACCGGGAGACCTTTGTAGCATTCTTCTCATAAATTTATAACTCTGTTCCTGGTTCAATTTCAAATACTAGCCATTGTCTGGTCCAAAAATATGGATTTCGGTCCATTTTTGTCGGGTGGTACGAAAATCGCCTGAAAAGTCAAGATGAAATCGAGGACCGGGAGACCCTTGTAGCTTTCTTCTCCTAAATGTATCACTGTGTTTTGGGTCAGATTTCAAACACTAGCCATCGTCTAGCCAAAAAATTCTGATTTCGCTCCACTTTTTTCGGGTGTTACGAAAATCACCCGAAAAGTCCCTATGAAATCGAGGACCAGGAGACCGTTGTAGCATTCTTCTCATAACATTATAAGTTTCTTTTGGGTTCTGAGCAGATTTCAAACCCTAGCCATGGCTAGTTCCAAAAATACGAATTTCGGTCTATTTTTTTCGGGTAGTACGAAAATCGCCCGAATAGTCTAGATGAAATTGAGGAATGCGAGACACAAGCATAATTCTTCTCCTAACAAAATAAATGTGTTTCGTCTTAAGGGAAAAATTTCAAACACTAGCCATCGTCGAGCCCAAAAATACGTATTTCGGTCCATTTATGTTGGGAGATACGAAAATCGCACGATAACACTATATGAAATTGCGGACACAAACCTACCTAAATGTTAATCAAATGACACAAACATACATATTGGAAGCACACGATTGGTTAAAAACCCTAATCGGACTAGAAAAAGCCAAGAGAGGACAACAATGACCTAAATTTTAATCCAATGACACAAACAACCTATTAAATGCACACGATTGGTTAAAAACCCTAATTGGACAAGAATAAGCCTAGGGAGGACGAAAATTCCCTAAAAGTTAATCTTATGACACAAACACACCTATTGGAAACACAAGATTGGTTAAAAACCGTAATTGGAATGGAAAAAGCCTAGGGAGGATGAAAATGACCTAAATGTTAATCCAATGACACAAACACACCTATTAAATGGACAAGATTGATTAATAACCTAATTAGACTAGAATAAGGCTAAGGAGGACGAAAATGACCTAAATGTTAATCCAATGACACAAACATACCTATTGAATGAACAAGATTTGTTAAAAACTGTAATTGGACTAGAATAAGCCTAGAGAGGACGAAAATGACCTAAATGTTAATCGAATGACATGAATGAACTTATTGGATGCACAAGATTGGTTAAAAACCGTAATTGGAATAGAATAAGCCTTGGGAGGACGAAAATGACCTAAATATTAATCCAATGACACAAACATACCTATTGGATACACGAGATTGGTTAAAAACAATAATTCGACTAGAATAAGCATATGGAGGACGGAAATGACCTAAATGTTAATCCAATGATAGAAACACACCTATTGGATGCACAAGATTGGTTAAAACCCTAATTGGACTAGATTAGGCCTAGGGAGGACGAAAATGACCTAAATGTTAAATATTTGACACAAATGAATTTATTGGATGAATATGATTGGTTAAAAACCCTAATTGGACTAGAATATGCCTAGGAAGAACTATAATGACCTAAATGTTAATCCAATGACACAAACACACCTAATGGAAGCACAAGATTGGTTAAAAATCCTAATTGGACTAGAAGAAGCCTAGGGAAGACAAAAATGACCTAAATGTTAAACCAATGACAGAAACAAACCTATTAAATGCACAAGATTGGTTAAAAACCCTAAATGAACAAGAATAAGCCTAGTGAGGACGAAAATGTCGTACATGTTAATCCTATGACACAAACACACCTATTGGAATCTCAAGATTGGTTAAAAACCCTAATTGGACAATAATAAGACTAGGGAGGAGGAAAATGACCTAAATGTTAATCCAATGACACAAATGAAGTTATTGGATGAATAAGATTGGTTAAAAATCCTAATTGGACTAGAATAAGCCTAGGCTGGAAACAAACATACCTAAATGTTAATCCAATGACACAAACACACCTATTGGAACTACAAGATTGGTTAAAAACCCTAGTTAGACAAGAATATGCCTAATGTGGACGAAAATTCCCTAAATGTTAATCCTATGACACACACACACCTATTGGAAGCACAAGATTGGTTAAAAACCCAAATTGGACCAAAATAGGCCTAGGGAAGACGAAAATGACCTAAATATTAATCCAATGACACATACACACCTATTAGATGTACAAGATTTGTTGACAACCCTAATTGGACTTGAATAAGGCTAAAGAGGATGAAAATGATTGAAATGTTAATACAATGACACAAACACACCTATTGGATACACAAGACTGGTCAAAAACCCAAATTGGACAAGAATAAGCCTAGGGAGGATGAAAATGACCTAAATGTTAATCCAATGACACAAACACACCTATTGGATACACAAGACTGGTCAAAAACCCAAATTGGACAAGAATAAGCCTAGGGAGGATGAAAATGACCTAAATGTTTATCCAATGACATGAATGAACTTAATGGATATACAAGATTGGTTAAAAACCGTAATTGGACTAGAAGAAGCCTTGGGGGGACGAAAAGGACCTAAATGTTAATCCAATGACATAAACATACCTATTGGATACAGAAGATTGGTTGAAAACCGTAATTCGATTAGATTAAGCATATGGAGGACGAAAATGACCTAAATGTTAATCCAATGACAGAAACACACCTATTGGATGCACAAGATTGGTTAAAAACTCTAATTGGACTAGAATAGGCCTAGGGAGGACGAAAATGACCTAAATGTTAAATATATGAGACAAATGAACTTATTGGATGAATATGATTGGTTAAAAACCCTAATTGGACTAGAAGAAGCCTAGGGAGAACGAAAATGACCTAAATGTTAATCCAATGACACAAACACACCTAATGGAAGCACAAGATTGGTTAAAACCCGAATTGAACTAGAATAAGCCTAGGGTGGACAAAAATGACCTAAATGTTAAATCTATGACACAAACAAACCTATTAAATGCACAAGATTGGTTAAAAACCCTAATTGGACTAGAATAAGCCTAGGAAGGACGAAAATGATCTAAATGTTAATCCAATGACACAAATGAATTTATTGGATGAATATGATTGGTTAAAAACCCTAATTGGACTAGAAGAAGCCTAGGGAGGATGAAATTGACCCAAATGTTAAACCAATTAGGGTTAATCTAATGACACAAACACTAATGACACAAACACTCCTATTAAATGCACAAGGTTGGTTAACAACCCTAATTGGACAAGAATAAGTCTATGGAGGATGAATATCCCCTAAATAACAATCATATGACACAAACACACCTATTGGAAGCACAAGATTGGTTAAAAACCCTAATTGGACTAGACGAAGCCTAGGGAGGACGAAAATGACAAAAATATTAATCCAATGACACAAACACACCTATTAAATGCACAAGATTGATTAATAACCTAATTAGACTAGAATAAGGCTAAGGAGGTCCAAAATGACCTAAATATTAATCCAATGACACAAAGATACCTATTGGATGCACAAGATTTGTTAAAAACCGTAATTGGACTAGAATAAGTTTTGGGAGGACGAAAATGACCTAAATTTTAATCCAATGACACAAACATACCTATTGGATGCACAAGATTGGTTAAAAACCCTAATTGGACAAGAACAAGCCTAGGGAGGACGAAAATGACCAAAATGTTAATCCAATGACAGAAGCAAACCTATTGGATGGACAAGATTGGTTAAAAACCCTAATAGGACTAGAATAAGCTCAGGGAAGACGAAAATGACATAAATGTTTATTCAAATACACAAATGAACTTATTGGAATAAAAGGATTGGTTAAAAACTCTAATTGGACTAGAATAAGCCTATGGAAAACGAAAAATACCTAAATGTTAATCCAATGACACAAACACTCCTAATGGAAGCACAATATTGGTTAAAAATCCTAATTGGACTAGAATAAGCCTAGGGAGGACGAAAGTGACCTAAATGTTAATCCAATGATACAAATGAACTTATTGGCTGGATATGATTGGTTAAAAACACTAATTGGACTAGAATAAGCCTAGGGAGGACGAAAGTGACCTAAATGTTAATCCAATGATACAAATGAACTTATTGGCTGGATATGATTGGTTAAAAACACTAATTGGACTAGAATAAGCCTAGGGAGAACAAAAATGACCTAAATGTTAATCCAATGACACAAATGCACCTATTGGAAGCACAAGATTGGTTAAAAACCCTAATTGGACAAGAATAAGCCTAGGGAGGACGAAAATGACCTAAATGTTAATCCAATGATACAAATGAACTTATTGGCTGGATATGATTGGTTAAAAACACTAATTGGACTAGAATAAGCCTAGGGAGAACAAAAATGACCTAAATGTTAATCCAATGACACAAATGCACCTATTGGAAGCACATTTAGTTAAAAACCCTAATTGGACTAGAATAAGTCTAGGGAGAACGAAAATGACCTAAATGTTAATCCAATCACACAAACAAACCTATTAATTGCATAAGATTGGTTAATAACCCTAATTGGACAAGAATAAGCCTAGGAAGGACGAAAATGACAAATATATTAATTCTATGACACAAACACACCTATTAAATGCACAAGATTGGTTAATAACCCTAATTGGACTAGAATAAGGCTAAGGAGGACGAAAATGACCTAAATGTTAATCCAATGACACAAACATACCTATTGGATGCTCAAGATTTGTTAAAAACCCTAATTGGACAAGAATAAGCCTAGAGAGGACCAAAATGACCTAAATGTTAATCCAATGACACAAACATACCTATTGGATACACAAGATTGGTTAAAAATTGTAATTCGATTAGATTAAGCATATGGAGGATGAAAATGACCTAAATGTATATCCAATGACAGAAACACACCTATTGGATGCACAAGATTGATTAAAAACTCTAACTGGACTACAATAGGCCTAGGGAGGACAAAAGACCTAAATGTTAAATATATTACACAAATGAACTTATTGGATAAATAAGATTGGTTAAAAACCCTAATTGAACTAGAATAAGCCTAGGGAGAACGAAAATGACCTAAATGTTAATCCAATGACACAAACACACCTAATGGAAGCACAAGATTGGTTAAAATCCGAATCGAACTAAAATAAGCCTAGGGAGGACGAAAATGACCTAAATGTTAAATCAATCACACAAACAAACCTATTAAATGCACAAGATTGGTTAAAAACCCTAATTGGACTAGAATAAGCCTAGGAAGGACGAAAATGGTCTAAATGTTAATCCAATGATACAAATGAACTTATTGGATGAATAGGATTGGTTAAAAGCCCTAATTGGACTAGAAGAAGCCTAGGGAGGATGAAATTGACCGAAATGTTAATCCAATGACACAAACACTCCTATTAAATGCACAAGATTGGTTAACAACCCTAATTGGACAAGAATAAGTCTATGGTGGACGAATATCCCCTAATTACCAATCATATGACACAAACACACCTATTGGAAGCACAAGATTGGTAAAAACCCTAATTAGACTAGACTAAGCCTAGGGAGGACGAAAATGACAAAAAATACTAATCCAATGACAATACACACATATTAAATGCACAAGATTGATTAATAACCTAATTAGACTAGAATAAGGCTAAGGAGGACCAAAATGACCTAAATGTTAATCCAATGACACAAAGATACCTATTGGATGCACAAGATTTGTTAAAAACCGTAATTGGACTAGAATAAGCTTTGGGAGGACGAAAATGACCTAAATTTTAATCCAATGACAGAAACAAACCTATTGGATGGACAAGATTGGTTAAAAACCCTAATAGGACTAGAATAAGCCTAGGGACTAGAATAAGCACAAATGAACTTATTAGAATAAAAGGATTGGTTAAATGTTAATCCAAAGACACAAATGAACTTATTAGAATAAAAGGATTGGTTAAAAACTCTAATTCGACAAGAATAAGCATAGGGAGAACGAAAAAGACCTAAATGTTAATCCAATGACACAAACATTCCTAATGGAAGCACAATATTGGTTAAAAATCCTAATTGGACTAGAATAAGCCTAGAGAGGACGAAAGTGACCTAAATGTTAATCCAATGACACAAATGAACTTATTGGCTGAATATGATTGGTTAAAAACACTAATTGGACTAGAATAAGCCTAGGGAGAACAAAAATGACCTGAATGTTAATCCAATGACACAAACGCACCTATTGGAAGCACATTTAGTTAAAAACCCTAATTGGACTATAATAAGTCTAGGGAGGACGAAAATGACCTAAATGTTAATCCAATGACACAAACAAACCTATTAATTGCACAAGATTGGTTAATAACCCTAATTGGACAAGAATAAGCCTAGGAAGGACGAAAATGACAAATATATTAATCCTATGACACAAACACACCTATTAAATGCACAAGATTGGTTAATAACCCTAATTGTACTAGAATAAGGCTAAGGAGGACGAAAATGACCTAAATGTTAATCCAATGACACAAACATACCTATTGGATGCACAAGATTTGTTAAAAACCCTAATTGGACAAGAATAAGCCTAGAGAGGACCAAAGTGACATAAATGTTAATCCAATGACACAAATGAACTTATTGGATGCAGAAGATTGGTTAACAACCGTAATTGGACTAGAATAAGCTTTGGGCGGACGAAAATGACCTAAATGTTAATCCAATGACACAAACATACCTATCGGATGCACAAGATTGGTTAAACACCATAATTCGACTAGAATTGGCCTAGGGAGGGCGAAAATGACAAAAAGGTCAATCCAATGCCAGAAACTCACCTATGGGATGGAAAAGAATGGTTAAAAATCCTAATTTGACTAGAATAAGCCTAAGGAAGACGAAAATGACCTAAAAGTTAATTCAATAGCACAAATGAACTTATTGGATGAATAGGATAGGTTAAAAACACAAAGTGGACTAGAATAAGCCTAGGGAGAACAAAAGTGACATAATGTTAATCCAATGACACAAACACACCTATTGGAAACACACAATTGGTTAAAAAACCTAATTGGACTAGAATAAGCCTTGGGAGGACGAAGATAACCTAAATGTTAATCCGATGACACAAACACACCTATTAAATGCACAAGATTGGTTAAAAACCCTAATTAGACAAGATTAAGCCAAGGGAGGCTAAATATGCCCTAAATGCTAATCGTATGACACAAACACACCAATGGGATGAATATGATTGGTTAAAAACCCTAATTGGACTAGAATAACCCTAGGGAAGACGAACATGACCTAAATATTAATTCAATAACACAAAACACCTATTAAAAGCTCAAGATTGGTTAAAAACCCTAATTGGACTAGAATAAGCCTCGGGAGGACGAAAATGATCTAAATGTTAATCCAATGACACAAACACACCTATTGGATGCACAAGATTAGTTAAAAACCATAATTGGAAAAAATAAGCCTAAGGAGGACTTAGGTGACCTAAATGTTAATCCAATGAGACATATGATCTTATTGGATGCACAAGATTGGTTAAAAACCGTAATTGGACTAGAAAAAGCCTAGGGAGGATGAAAATGACCTAAATGTTAATTCAATGACACAAACATACCTATTAAATGCACAAGATTGGTTAAAAACCCTAATTGGACTAAAATAAGCCTATGGGGGACGAAAATGCCCTAAATGTTAATCCTTTGACACAAACACACCTATTGAAAGCACAAGAGTAAGCCTAGGAAGGACGAAAGTGACCAAAATATTAATCCAATGACATAAATGAACTTATTGGATGATCAGTATTGGTTAAAAACCCTAATTGGACTAGAATAAGCCTAGGGAGGACGAAAATGACCTAAATGAACTTATTGGATGAAGAGGATTGGTTAAAAAAGGACACGCCTATTAAATAAGCCTGAGGAGGACAAATTACCAAAATATTAATCCAATGACACGGACACACCTATTAAATGCACAAGATTGGTTTACAACCCTAATTGGATTAGAATAAGGCTAAGGAGGACGAAAAATGACCTATATGATAATCCAATGACACAAACATACCTATTGGATGCACAAGATTGGTTAAAAACCCTAATCAGCAAGAATAAGCCTAGGGAGGACGAAAATGACCTAAATGTTAATTCAATGACATGAATGAACTTATTGGATGCACAAGATTGGTTAAAAACCATAATTGGACTAGAATAAGCCTAGGGGGATGAAAATGACCTAAATGTTAATCCAATGACACAAACATACCTATTGGATTCACAAGATTGGTTAAAAACCATAATTCGACTAGAATAAGCATATGGAGGATGAAAATGACCTAAATGTTAATCCAATAACACAAACACACCTATTGGATGCACAAGATTGGTTAAAAACCCTAATTGGACTAGAATAGGCATAGGGAGGACGAAAGTGACCTAAATGTTAAATATATGACACAAATGAACTTATTGGATGAATCAGATTGGTTAAAAACCCTAATTGGACTAGAATAAGCCTAGGGAGGACGAAAATGACCAAAATATTAATCCAATGACACAAACACACCTAATGGAAACACAAGATTGGTTAAAACCCTAATTGGACTAGAATAAACCTAGGGAGGACGAGAATGACCTAAATATTAATCCAATGACACTAAAACACCTATTAAATGCACCAGAATTGTTAATAACCCTAATTGGACAAGAATAAGGCTAAAAAGGACGAAATTGACCTAAATATTAATCCAATGACACAAACGACCTTATTGGATGCACAAGATTGATTAAAAACCGTAATTGAACAAGAAAAATCCTAATTCGACTAGAATAAGCCTAGGCAGGACGAAAATGACGTAAATGTTAATCCAATGACACAAACACACCTATTGGATGCACAACATTGGTTAAAAAACATCATTGCACTTGAATAAGCCTAGGGAGGATGAAAATGACATCAAATGTTAATCCAATGACACAAAGAAACCTATTGGATAAACAAGATTAGTTAAAAACCCTAATTGGACAGGAATATGCCTAGGGAGGACGAAAGTGACCTAAATGTTAATCCAATGACACAAAGATACCTATTAAATGCACAAGATTGGTTAAAAATCCTAATTGGACAAAAATAAGCTTAGGGGGGAAGAAAATGCCCTAAATGTTAACCCTATGACACAAACACCCCTATTGGAAGCACAAGATTGGTTGCCTAGAAAGGACGAAAATGACATAAATGTGAAATATATGACACAAATGAACTTATTGGATGAACCAGATTGGTTAACAACCCTAATTGGACTAGAATAAGCCTAGGGAGGACGAAAATGACCTAAATGTTCATCCAATGACACAAACACACCTATTGGATGCACAAGATTGGTTAGAAACCCTAATTGGACTAGAATAAACCTAGGGAGGACGAAAATGACCTAAATGTTCATCCAATGACACAAACACACCTATTGGATGCACAAGATTGGTTAGAAACCCTAATTGGACTAGAATAAACCTAGGGAGGACGAAAATGACCTAAATGTTCATCCAATGACACAAACACACCTATTGGATGCACAAGATTGGTTAGAAACCCTAATTGGACTAGAATAAACCTAGGGAGGACGAAAATGACCTAAATGTTCATCCAATGACACAAACACACCTATTGGATGCACAAGATTGGTTAGAAACCCTAATTGGACTAGAATAAACCTAGGGAGGACGAAAATGACCTAAATGTTCATCCAATGACACAAACACACCTATTGGATGCACAAGATTGGTTAGAAACCCTAATTGGACTAGAATAAACCTAGGGAGGACGAAAATGACCTAAATGTTCATCCAATGACACAAACACACCTATTGGATGCACAAGATTGGTTAGAAACCCTAATTGGACTAGAATAAACCTAGGGAGGACGAAAATGACCTAAATGTTCATCCAATGACACAAACACACCTATTGGATGCACAAGATTGGTTAGAAACCCTAATTGGACTAGAATAAACCTAGGGAGGACGAAAATGACCTAAATGTTCATCCAATGACACAAACACACCTATTGGATGCACAAGATTGGTTAGAAACCCTAATTGGACTAGAATAAACCTAGGGAGGACGAAAATGACCTAAATGTTCATCCAATGACACAAACACACCTATTGGATGCACAAGATTGGTTAGAAACCCTAATTGGACTAGAATAAACCTAGGGAGGACGAAAATGACCTAAATGTTCATCCAATGACACAAACACACCTATTGGATGCACAAGATTGGTTAGAAACCCTAATTGGACTAGAATAAACCTAGGGAGGACGAAAATGACCTAAATGTTCATCCAATGACACAAACACACCTATTGGATGCACAAGATTGGTTAGAAACCCTAATTGGACTAGAATAAACCTAGGGAGGACGAAAATGACCTAAATGTTCATCCAATGACACAAACACACCTATTGGATGCACAAGATTGGTTAGAAACCCTAATTGGACTAGAATAAACCTAGGGAGGACGAAAATGACCTAAATGTTCATCCAATGACACAAACACACCTATTGGATGCACAAGATTGGTTAGAAACCCTAATTGGACTAGAATAAACCTAGGGAGGACGAAAATGACCTAAATGTTCATCCAATGACACAAACACACCTATTGGATGCACAAGATTGGTTAGAAACCCTAATTGGACTAGAATAAACCTAGGGAGGACGAAAATGACCTAAATGTTCATCCAATGACACAAACACACCTATTGGATGCACAAGATTGGTTAGAAACCCTAATTGGACTAGAATAAACCTAGGGAGGACGAAAATGACCTAAATGTTCATCCAATGACACAAACACACCTATTGGATGCACAAGATTGGTTAGAAACCCTAATTGGACTAGAATAAACCTAGGGAGGACGAAAATGACCTAAATGTTCATCCAATGACACAAACACACCTATTGGATGCACAAGATTGGTTAGAAACCCTAATTGGACTAGAATAAACCTAGGGAGGACGAAAATGACCTAAATGTTCATCCAATGACACAAACACACCTATTGGATGCACAAGATTGGTTAGAAACCCTAATTGGACTAGAATAAACCTAGGGAGGACGAAAATGACCTAAATGTTCATCCAATGACACAAACACACCTATTGGATGCACAAGATTGGTTAGAAACCCTAATTGGACTAGAATAAACCTAGGGAGGACGAAAATGACCTAAATGTTCATCCAATGACACAAACACACCTATTGGATGCACAAGATTGGTTAGAAACCCTAATTGGACTAGAATAAACCTAGGGAGGACGAAAATGACCTAAATGTTCATCCAATGACACAAACACACCTATTGGATGCACAAGATTGGTTAGAAACCCTAATTGGACTAGAATAAACCTAGGGAGGACGAAAATGACCTAAATGTTAATCCAATGACACAAATGAACTTATTGGATGCACAAGATTGGTTAAAAACCCTAATTGGACTAGAATAAGCCTAGGGAGGACGAAAATGACCTAAATGTTAATAAAATGACACAAACACACCTATTAAATGTTAATCCAATGACACAGACACACCTATTGGATGCACAATATTGGTTAAAACCCTAATTAGACTAAAATAAGCATAGGGAGGACGAAGATGACCAAAATGTTAATCTAAGGACACAAATATACCTATTGGATGCAAAAAATTGGTTAAAAATCCTAATTCGTCTAGAATAAGCCTAATGAGGACGAAAATTACCTAAACGTTAATCCAACGACAGAAACACACCTATTGGACTCACAAGTTTGGTTAAAAACCCTAATTGGACTAGAATAAGACTAGGGAGGAGGAAAATGACCTAAATGTAAATCCAATGACATAAATGAACTTATTGGATTAACATGATTGGTTAAAAATCCTAACTGGACTAGAATAAGCCTAGGAAGGACGAAAATGACCTAAATGTTAATCCATTGACACAAACACACCTATTAAATGCACAAGTTTGGTTAAAAATCCCAATTGGACAAGAATAAGCCTAAGGAGGACGAAAATACCCTAAATGTTAATCCTATCACACAAACACACCTATTGGAAAAACAAGAATGGTTAAAAACCCTAGTTGGACTAGAATAAGTCTAGGGATGACGAAAATAATCTAAATATTAATCCTATGACAGAAACATACCTATTAAATGCTCAAGATTGGTTAATTACCATAATTGGACTAGAATACGGCTAAAGAGGACAAAAATGACCTAAATGTTAGTCCAATGAGACAAACACACCTATTGGATGCACAAGATTGGTTAAAAACCCTAATTGGACAAGAATAAGTCTAGGGACGACGAAAAATACCTAAATGTTAATCCAATCACACAAATGAACTTATTCGATGCACAAGATTGGTTAAAAACCGTAATTGGACTAGAAAAGCCTTGGGGGGATGAAAATGACCTAAATGTTAGTCCAATGACACAAACATAGCTAGTGGATGCACAACCTTGGTTAAAAACCCTAATTCGACTAGAATAAGCCTAGGGAGGACGAAAATGACCTTAATGTTAATCCAATGACACAAACACACCTGTTAAATGCACAGGATTGGTCAAAAACCCTAATTGGACAAGAATAAGCCTAAGGAGGATGAAAACACCCTAAATGTTAATCCTATGACACAAACACACAAATTGGAAACACGAGAATGGTTAAAAACCCTAGTTGGACTAGAATAAGCGTAGGGAGGATGAAAATGATCTAAATATTAATCCTATGACAGAAACACACCTATTAAATGCACAAGATTGGTTAATAACCCTAGAACCCTAACTGGATTAGAATAAGCCTAGGGAGGACGAAAATGACCTAAATATTAATTCAATGACAGAAACACACCTATTAGATGCACAAGATTGGTTACAAACCCAAATTCGACTAGGATAAGCCTAAGGAGGACAAAAATGACAGAAACACACCTATTGGATTAACAAGATTGGTTAAAAACCCTAATTGGACTAGAATAAGTCGTGGGAGGACGATGACCTAAATGTTAATCCAATCACACCTACACACCTATTGGAAGCACAAGATTGGTTAAAATGTTATTTGGAATAGAATAAGCCCGGAGAGGATGCAAATGACCTAAATAATAATCCAATGACATAAATGAACTTATTTGATGCACACGATTGGCTAAAAACCTTAATTGAACTAGAATAAGCCTAGGGAGAACGAAAATGACCTACATTTTAATCCAATGACACAAACACACGTATTGGATGCACAAGATTGGTTAAAAACCCTAATTGGACTAGAATAAGCTTAAGAGGACTAAAATGCCCTAAATGTTAATCCTATGACACAAATGAACTTATTGGAAGCACAAGGTTGGTTAAAAAACCTAATCGGACTAGAATAAGGCTAATGAGGATGAAAATGACCTAAATGTTAATTCGATGACACAAACACACCTTTTGGATGCACAAGATTGGTTAAAATCTTAATTGGACTAGAACAAGCCTGGGGAGGACGAAAATGAACTAAATGTTAATCCAATGGCACAAACACTCCGATTGGATGAACAAGATTGGTTAAAAACCATAATTGGACTAGAATAAGCCTAGGGAGGACACAAATGACTTAAATGTTAATCCTAAGACGCAAACACACCTATTGGAAGCACAAGATTGGTTAAAAATCCTAATTGGATAAGAATAAGTATAGGGAGGACGAAAATGACCTGAATGTTAGTCCAATCCAACAAACACACCTTTTGAATGCACAAGATTGGATAAAAACCCTAAGTGGACTAGAATAAGCCTAGAAAGGACGAAAATGACCTAAATGTTAATCCAATCTAACAAACAAACCTATTGGATTCACAAGATTGGTTAAAATCTTAATTGCACTGGAATAAGCCTAGGGAGAACGAAAATGACTTAAATGTTAATCCAATGACACAACCACACCTATTGGATGCACAAGATTCGTTAAAAACCTAATTGGACTAGAATAAGCCTAAGAGGACTAAAATGCCCTAAATATTAATCCTATGACACAAATGAACTTATTGGAAGCACAAGATTGATTAAAAAACCTTATTGGACTAGATTAAGCCTAGGGAGGATGATAATGACCTAAATGTTAATCCAATCACACAAACAAACCTATTGGATGCACAAGATTGGTTAAAATCTTGATTCGACTAGAATAAACCTGGGGAGGACGAAAATGACACAAACACACCCATTGGATGCACAAGATTGGTTAAAAACCCTAATTGGACTAGAATAAGCCTAGGGAGGAGTAAAAAGACCTAAATAATAATCTAATGACACCAACACACCTATTGGATGCACAAGATTGGTTAGAAACCTTAATTGGAATAGAATAAGCCTAGCGACAACGAAAATGACCTCAATGTTAATCCAATGACCGAAACACACCTATTGAGAGTACAAGATTGGTTACTAACCATAATTGGACTAGAATAAACCTAAGGAGGATGAAAATGGCTTAAATGTTAATCCTATGACACATACACACCTATTGGATGTACAAGATTGGTTAAACACCCTAATTATACAAGAAGAAGTCTAGGGAGGACGAAAATGATCCAATGACACAAATGAACTTATTGGATGCACAAGATTGCTTAAAAACCTTAATTGGACTAGAATAAGTCTAGGGAGAACGAAAATGACCTAAAAGTTAATCCAATGACACAAACACACCTATTGGATGCACAAGATTGGTTAAAATCCTTAACTCGACTAGTATAAGCCTAGGGAGGACGAAAATGACCTAAATGTTAATCCAATGACAGAAACACACCTATTGGATACACAAGATTGGTTATAAACCGTAATTGGACTAGAATAAGCTTTGGGGGGATGAAAATGACCTAAATGTTAATCCAATGACACAAATAAACTTATTAATTGAACAGGATTGGTTAAAAACCCTTATTGGACTAGAATAAGTCTAGGGAGGACGAAAATGACCTATATATTAATTCAATAAAAAAAACATATCTATTGGGAGCACAAGATTAATTAAAAACCATAATTGGACTAGAATAAGCCTAGGGAGGACGAAAATGACCTAAATGTTATTCCAATGATACAAACACACCTATTGGAAGCACAAGATTGGTTTAAATTCCTAATTGGACTATAATAAGATTAAGGAGGACGAAAATGACCTAAATGTTAATCCAATGACACAAACACACCTATTAAATGCACAAGGTTTGTTAAAAACCCCAATTTTACAAGAATAAGCCTAGGGAGTACCAAATGACCTAAATGTTAATCTAATGACACAAACACACCAATAGGATGCACAAAATTGGTAAAAAAAAAACCCTAATTGGACTAGAATAAGCCTAAGGAGGAGTACAAAGACCTAAATAATAATCGAATGACAGAAACACACCTATTGGATGCACATGATTGGTTAAAAACCCTAATTGGACTAGAATAAGCCTAGTGACGACGACAATGACCTCAATGTTAATCTAATAACACAAATGAACTTATTTGATGAACATGATTGGTTAAAAACCTTAATTGGACTAGAATAAGCCTAGGGAGGACGAAAATGACCTAAATATTAATCCAATGACACAAATGAACTTATTTGATGGACATGATTGGTTAAAAACCCTAATTGGACTAGAATAAGCCTAGGGAGGACGAACATGACCTAAATGTTCATCCAATGACACAAATTGGCTAAAAACCTTAATTGGACTAGAATAAGCCTAGGGAGGACGAAAATGACCTAAATATTAATCCAATGACAGAAACACACCTTTTGGAAGCACAAGATTGGTTTAAAATCCTAATTGGAATAGAATAAGCTTAAGGAGGACGAAAATGACCTAAATGTTAATCCAATGCCACAAACACACCTATTAAATGTACAAGATTGGTTAAAAACCCTAATTTTACAAGAATAAGCCTAGGGAGTACCAAATGACCTAAATGTTAATCCAATGACACAAATAAACTTATTGGATGCACAAGATTGTTTAAAAATTGTAATTGGACGAGAATAAGCCTAGGGAGGACGAAAATGACCTAAATGTTAATCCAATGACACAAATAAACTTATTGGATGCACAAGATTGTTTAAAAATTGTAATTGGACGAGAATAAGCCTAGGGAGGACGAAAATGACCTAAATGTTAATCCAATGACACAAATAAACTTATTGGATGCACAAGATTGTTTAAAAATTGTAATTGGACGAGAATAAGCCTAGGGAGGACGAAAATGACCTAAATGTTAATCCAATGACACAAATAAACTTATTGGATGCACAAGATTGTTTAAAAATTGTAATTGGACGAGAATAAGCCTAGGGAGGACGAAAATGACCTAAATGTTAATCCAATGACACAAATAAACTTATTGGATGCACAAGATTGTTTAAAAATTGTAATTGGACGAGAATAAGCCTAGGGAGGACGAAAATGATCTAAATGTTAATCCAATGACACAAACACACCTATTGGATGCACAAGATTGGTTAAAAACCCTAATTGGACTAGAATAAGTCTAGGGAGGACGAAAATGAGCTAAATGTTCATCCAATGACACTAACACACCTATTGGATGCACAAGATTGGTTAAAAACCCTAATTGGACTAGAATAAGCCTAGGGAGGACGAAAATGATCTAAATGTTAATCCAATGACACAAACACACCTATTGGATGCACATAATTGGTTAAAATCCTTAATTCGACTAGTATAAGCCTAGGGATGACGAAAATGACCTAAATGTTAATCGAATGACAGAAACACACCTATTGGATGTATAAGATTGGTTAAATACCGTAATTGGACTAGAATAAGCTTAGGGAGGATGAAAATGACCTAAATGTTAATCCAATGACACAAATGAACTTATTAATTGAACATGATTGGTTAAAAACCCTTATTGGACTAGAATAAGACTAGGGAGGACAAAATGACTTAAATGTTATTCCAATAACAGAAACACATCTATTGGGAGCACAAGATTAATTAAAAACCGTAATTGGACTAGAATAAGCATAGGGAGGACGAAAATGACCTAAATGTTAATCGAATGATACAAACACGCCTATAGGAAGCACAAGATTGGTTTAAAATCCTTATGGGACTATAATAAGCTTAATGAGGATGAAAATGACCTAAATGTTAATCCAATGATACAAACACACCTATTAAATCCACAAGATTGGTTAAAAACCCTAATTTTACAAGAATAAGCCTAGGGAATACAAAATGACCTAAATGTTAATCCAATGACCCGAATGAACTTATTGGATGCACAAGATTGCTTAAAAATCGTAATTGGACTAGAATAAGCTCAGCGAGGACGAAAATGACCTAAATGTTCATCCAATGACACAAACACACCTATTGGATGCACAAGATTGGTTAAAATCCCTAATTCGACTTGTATAAGCCTATGGAGGACGAATATGACCTAAATGTTAATCCAATGACACAAACACACCTATTGGATGCACAAGATTGGTTAAAAACATTAATTGGACTAGAATATACCTAGGGAGGACAAAAATGACCTAAATTTTAATCCAATGACACTAACACACCTATTAGATGCACAAGATTGGTTAAAAACCTTTATTGGACGAGAATAAGCCTAGGGAGTACGAAAATGACCTAAATATTAATCCAATGACACTAATACACCGATTGGATGCACAAGATTGGTTAAAAACCCTAATTGGACTAGAATAAGCCTAGGGAGGACGAAAATAACCTAAATGTTAATCCAATCACACAAACACGCCTATTGGATGAACAAGAGTGGTTAAAAACCCTAATTGTACTAGAATAAGCATAGGGAGGAAGAAAATGACCTAAATTTATATCCATCGACACAAACACACCTAGTGGATGCACTAGATTGGTTAAAAACACTAATTTGATTAGAATAAGCCCTAGGAGGACGAAAATGACCTAAATGTTAAGCCAATGACATAAACACACCTGTTGGATGCACAAGATTTGTTAGAAGCCTTAATTGGACAAGAATAATCCTAGGGAGGATGAAAATGACCTAAATGTTATTCCGATGACACAAATGAACTTATTGGATGCACAAGATTGGTTAAAAACCCTAATTGGACTAGAATAAGTCTTAGGAGGAAGAAAATGACCAAAATGTTAATCCAATGACACAAACACACCTATTGGATGCACAAGATTGGTTAAAACCCCTAATTGGACTACAATAAGCCTACGGTGGACGAAAATGACCTAAATGTTAATCCAATGACACAAACACACCTATTAGATGCACAAGATTGGTTAAAAACCCTAATTGGACTAGAATAAGCCTAGGGAGGACGAAAATGACCTAAATGTTAATCCAATGACACAAACATACCTATTGGATGCACAAGATTGATCAAATATCCTAATTGGACATGAATAAGCATAGGGAGGATGAAAATGGCCTAAATGTTAATCCAATGAAACAACTGAACTTATAGGATGCACAAGATTAGTTAAATACCCTTATTGAACTAGAATAAGCCTAGGAGGGACGAAAATGACCTAAATGGTAATCCAATTACACAAATGAGCTTATTAGATGTATAAGATTGGTTAAAAACCCTAATTGGACTAGAATAATCGTTGGGAGGACGAGAATGACCTAAATGTTAATCTAATGACGCAAATGAACTTATTGAATGCACTAGATTGGTTAAAAATTCTAATTGGATTAAAATAAGCTTTGGGAGGACGAAAATGACCTAAATGTTAAGTTAATGATACAAACACAGCTATTGGATGCACAAGATTAGTTAGAAAACCCTAACTGTACAAGAATAAGCCTAGGGAGGATGAAAATGACCTAAATGTTAATCCAATGACACAAACACACCTATTGGATGCACAAGATTGGTTAAAAACCCTAATTGGACAAGAATAAGCCTAGGGAGGACGAAAATGACCTAAATGTTAATCCAATGACATAAATGAACTTATTGGATGCACCAGATTAGTTAAAAACCCTAATTGGACTAGAATAAGCCTTATGAGGACGAAAATGACCTAAATGTTAATCCAATGACACAAACACACCTATTGGATGCACAAGAGTTGTTAAAACCCTAGATGCACAAGATTGGTTAAAAACCCTAATTGGACTAGAATAAGCCTAAGGAGGACGAAAATGACCTAAATGTTAATCCAATGACACAAACACACCTATTGGATGCACAAGATTGTTTGAAAATCCTAATTTAACTAGAATAAGCCTAGGGAGGCGGAAAATGACCTAAATGTTCATCCAATGACACAAACACGCATGTTGGATGCACAAGACTGGTTAAAAACCCTAATTGGACTAGAATAAGCCTAGGGAGGACAAAATGACCTAAATGTTAATCCAATCAGGCAAACCAACCTATTGGATGCACAAGATTGGTTAAAAACTCTAATTGGACTAGATTAAGCTTAGGGAGGACGAAAATGACCTAAATGTTAATCCAATGAAACAAATGAACTTATTGGATGCACAAGATTGGTTAAAAACCCTAAATGGACTAGAATAAGCCTATGGAGGACGAAAATGACCTAAATGTTAATCCAATGACACAAACACACCTATTGGATGCACAAGATTGGTTAAAAACCCAAATTGGACTAGAATAAGCCTAAGGAGGACGAAAATGACCTAAATGTTAATCCAATGACACTAACACACCTATTAGATGCACAAGATTGGTTAAAAACCCTAATTGGACAAGAATAAGCCTAGGGAGGACGAAAATGACCTAAATGTTAATCCAATGACACAAACACACCTATTGGAGGCACAAGATTGGTTAATAACCTTAATTGGACTCGAATAAGCATAGGGAGTACGAAAATGACCTAAATGTTAATCTAATGACACAAACACACCTATTGGATGCACAAGATTGGTTAAAAACCCTAATTGGACAAGAATAAGCCTAGGGAGGACGAAAATGACCTAAATGTTAATCTAATGACACAAACACACCTATTGGATGCACAAGATTGGTTAAAAATGCTAATTGGACTAGAATAGGAGAGAGTTGTTAAAATAATATAAAACATTATTTGTTTTGACATATCTACTCAACAATATTTTTTTCCTTCAATTTAATTTATTTTATTTTATTAATATAATTTTTTTTAAAATATTTTTTTATTATTTTGTTTTGTATGGTGATTAGATCCTATTATTGCGTCCTAATATTATTGAAATTTGAATGGAAATAGTTTTAGTTATGTGAGGGAAAATATTGTTGGGTTGATGAAGATGATGATGAAATTCACTTTATAGGTGTGTGGTGTTGAATAGATTTAAATAATAAATAAAAATAACTATACAAATTATTGTGTTTCAAAAAAAATTTGGATATTGAAGGGATGAAATTCAAAAAATATTTTTCAGGGTTTAAAACTGAAAACTGTTATATTTGCAAGAACCAAAAACTGTTTCCCTTTTTGTAACGTCCACTTAACGTTAAGGACCAAAAATAATTTTTTTTTTGATATAATAGGGATGTAAACCCAAAAAAAAAATACGAGGATCAAAATAAAAAAAAAGGTTATATTTAAGGGACCAAAAATATATTTAAACCAACATAAAAATGATGAATATAGTAACAAACTCACAACAAGTTAATAGCATAAAATAGTACAATGATTGTAATTGTAACAAAACCTACAAATATGACAAAATTGAAGTGTCTGAAATACACATAGCTCCAAAGGTGTAACGTTGATGACACCGAAATCATTAATTGAATCTGAATCTGAATCTGCACTTGATTGTGATTAATCTGTCAATTTTAACTAAACAAACATCGGACTAGGACAAAAAATGTTATATTTACAAAGACCAAAAATATATTTAAACTAACATAAAAATGATGAATATAATAACAAACTCACAACATCCAAGTTAATAGCATAAAATAGTACAATGACTACAATTGTAACAAAACCTACAAATATAACGAAATTAAAGTGTCTGAAATACACATAGCTCTAGAGGTGTAACGTTGATGACACCGAAGTCATTGATTGAATCTGAATCTGCACTTAATTGAGATTAATCTGTCAATTTGAACCAAACAAACACCGAACTAAAACAGAAAACTAAACGTGACAACCAAATAGAAAAAAACTAAATATATAAATAAAATAAAAACATTTATTTAATTAAAAATAGAAAGAAAAAACAAATTGAAATTTGGTTTTAGTCCAAAAAACGACCCCTATCTAATAGATAGATGAAGAATAAATTAGAATAAGAACAATTCTTTTTTACGACAGCTAGGTTTGCATACATGTGTTTTTTTTTAATAAAAATGTCTTAAAAATTATTTAATGAGAAGTTAAAATCGCTTCTCAGTTTAATAATTTTTAAAAATTTTACTATAAAAATAAAATTATAGTAAATAAATAAAATACTTAAATTTTTTAATAAAGCATTTAAACTAATTTTCCTTTAAAACTTTATTTTTTAAATTATTTAAAAAAAAAAGTTAAAACAAATGAATACTAAAAAACACTCATTTTAAAAAATACTCTAACAAACAAATCTTATATTTAAGGGCATTTAGATTTAAAATAAGATCTTCAAGAATCGAAACACTTCTAACTTTACCAAAAGTCGACGATGCATCTCAAGCCTCGAACCATAACTTTATGGATTTGGATTTGAACACGAGAAAGTACTGTTAAAGATCTCATCATTAAAATTCATTGGGTTCATCAACTAAAAATATAAGTCCATGAACCTCAACAACTTAAACAGTCTAATCACAATTTATATTCAGAATTACATTCTCCCCACAAAACAAACATATATGCTATTAATTGTACAACAAGATCATGTAGAGCTTTTCGGATGCTAACTAAAACACACCATAGCACAACTTCATTCTACATTTTTACATACAATATCATAATGGACATAATACCATTCACTCAATATTGATTCTAACAACTTTCTTTGTTCTTCCCTCAGAATTGTTCCCTGTTTCATACTTTGATGCAAATCCACTTCCTTTTCTATCCTGATCCAAAGATGGAAGTGACCGAACCTGGTTTTTGTTTAGCTCACCAACTCTAGAATCTACAGTATATTCAATCAAATTACATGTGAAAAATCAGCACTGAAAAACTGTGATTTTATATATATCATACTTTCTAATACCCTATGTAGTACTGATACTTTTGAACGAAGGATAGTATCCAACACATCCATGTCAAATACAGACACGAAACCAATACATTAATGACATTCAATTAATTCCATTTCTCAAATAATTATAGGAGTCGATGTGTCAGTATCGATATCGTATTTAGTGTTTGTGTCAATATATGTGCTTCATAGTTGATAGCCTAACCAGAAGCACAGTAATTGTTTTACCAATTCAAGTTAGGACTTATGAATTAATCCCTACATATATAAAGAGTATGAATTTTTTGCAAAGCTAATGTTAAGAGACTAAGATTAAACCATATTCATTCTGCTTATGCATACTTTATCATTTTCTTATGAGTGTCATATATAGCATTCATACAAATTATACTATTTTCAAAACTATAAAGCTCTAACACAAACTGACATTACGTTAGACTATTATTATTAATAAATAAATATTAATTTATATTATTAGAAGGAAATAAGAAACTGACTTGTGGTCAGTTTTGGTAACTGTCATGGCAGTTTTGGTAACTGTCATGGCAGTTTTGGTAACTGTCTTGGCATTTGTATTGATATGACACGTAGACTTTGATAATAATTTTAGAAAATAAAAGTGATTGAATATAACCACATGTATCGGATATCGTCACGCGTCAGAAACTGGACGCACCTTTAATCTAAAGTGTATATATTATAGAGTTTCAAAATATGAATTATATATCATTTGTAAATAGAAATATGCAACCTGAAATCTCATGGAGAGCCATTTGAAAATGCCATGTAATTTTTCTTGTGCAAAAAACCATCCAATGGCATCCACAGAATGTAGAAGCTCACAAAACAAACATATTATCCAAATACAGGGGTACTTTGAGATCTAAATTAAGTTCAAATAATTATAGAGCATATATCAATATTAACCACATATAAGCACATAACAATTCAAGAAACAGAAAACTTTCATGCTAGCAAACTAGCTTTCTCTCAGAAATTATCAAAGTGCACCAACTATTCATACTATATAACATTCACACATCAGATTAAAAATGTGTCCGGTGTTCAACACCGACAAATGAATTTATATTCAATTATTTTCACTTATCAATTTATTATTGTTGTCAACGTATCAGTGTCATGTAAGGTGTTCATGTTTGTGTTTGTGCTTCAATGATTCAAACAACAAAAGGAGTTAAGAAACTTAGATTGAGCACCAATCATACAAGATATATTATTGAATCAAAAGGAACAAAAGAAGCTTACCATTTTTCCTATGCACATCATAATCAGGTAACTTCCCTAGATTATTTCCTTTCCATGCTTCCTCAAACCGTGCAAGCTCATCTGACGTATAAAAATAGCAAATGTATACATCAGAATCGATAGAACTTCTTTTTACCACTCTAGATGTTGTCAAACTAACAGTCGATGAACTGAAGACAGTAGCAACAAACCTTCATTAAGATTGTGCAGTGTCTGTGTTGTATCAACCTTCCCATCTGAGTCAAGCTTCCTCAAAACTGAATGGCCCTACATACATGATAGTGATCATACACAAATTTAAAGGTGTGTCTGGTGTCTGATACGTATCTCAGTCAAACACCGACTTAGTACATGTAATTACAATCAATTACTTTCATTTTTTTAAATTATTAGTATCTGAGTCAAACACCGACTTAACAAATGTAATTACAATCAATTACTTCCATTTTTTAAAATTATTATCAGTGTTGATGTGTTAGAGCATTGTGTCGGGGATCTGTGTATGTGTCGATGTTTCATAGTGAAGAAAGTAAAAAGCAAAATACTTTCATATTTTAATACTACATTCCCAACATGTTTATATAGGAAAAGAAATTACAATTGTAATAATGAGTAATAATGATAGAATCATAAAATTAAAATAAATAGAATAATATAAAATAAAAGAGAATCAAATCTAATTTCCCTTGATTCTTCAACACATAGTCTGCACCTCCTAACGTCAAAAGGCCCCAACTCTATCACAAATGCTAAAATACCCATCACTCTCAACATACCCCTCAATCTCAACCCACTGTCTTATTTATAGGCAACATGATAACTAACTACAAAATTAAACCTTCCGCGAACAAACCAAGGTTTACCCATCACAAATCCTTCATTTCCTTCAATACTAAGACAGAAGTTACAAAACCTGGCAACCAGCACCACATATTGTATTAAAATCCATACATAAAAAAAAATGAACTTTTTTTCAATGAAAAATATTTCGCTTTAATTCTGATTGAAGAACAAGTTATTTTCGTATCGATTCCAAGTCACTTCTATGTTAACTGTATGCAAAATGCAGGTAATGTCTATTATTCATCTACATCTGACATTATGACTTTAACTACTGCAGAAATGCACTCTTAGGCCTATCATATACAGTATCTATGAAACACCGACACAAATATGGATATAAAAAACAACACTGACACATAGATGTGTGTACTAATTAAGGCCCAGTTCGGGGTGGTTTTCTGCTAAATGTTTTGAAATTTTCAAAAACCAAAACCAATTTTCAGTTTTGAGTTTCAAATCTAAGATTTGAGTTTCAATCGAGTTAATTTTTAATTTTTATTTGAGTTTGAAAAAATAATTATTGGCACATGAAAGTAATTGAATATAACCACATATATCAATGTCGCGTCAGTGTCCATTGGAAACACCTTCAATCAAAAGTGTTGGTACTAAATAAGTAAATACACACCTTATCGTGGATTCCTCTAGAGATTCTATGTGTTGCCTGGCCTGTTGACGAGTCAGCTTCTCTGCTTTCCTCCACCACCACCTGACTTATTCATATAGATAACATTAAAATAAAAAATAGCCTTCAAAACAATTAACAGTAAGATGAAGTTACATTTCACATACCCCATCAGCCCCCATCCTTCTAGTTCTGGTAGAAGTATAATAAGCACCATCTATACCCCCATACGTTACTCTGCTAGTCTGAAAAGACAAATTGCGACCCTTTGCAGGTTCTTCTGACTTGTGAAGATCATTCTTGTAAGTTACACCACTGTTTTTACACTCTGATAATATTCACACAAATAAGTACATAATTGGACAAAGCAAATAAAACTAGACTTCATAGATTATTCCGACAATATAAAACTTTTTTTACACAATCGTCTAGTACGAAATATTTTAAAGTGTGTTATACATGAATTATGGTGTCGTTTGATCGATGTAGCTGATGCTACTTAGTAGGATAAAGCTTGTTGTTGTTGTTACTCCCTCCAGAATGAAATATAAACAAAAAGTGTATCAGAAAAGTTGATGTATCTAATTAAAAATTAAGGGCGGATACATTATTTTTTCAGATACCCTTGTTGTTTATATTTCATTATTGAGTAATATGTTATAACAAAATACCATAGTGATGACACCTGATTGAATGACTACGAAATTTTTTTACACTATCAATGTAGTCTTTAAGCTCATAAGTTAAATAAAGACACTATAATAAAATAATAGATCAAGAAAATTACCATTAAAATCATCATCATCTGGATGCTCAACAGATGGCTCCAATGTTGACCAAGAAATTTTCTCATCAAAAGTATCAGTGCACTCATCATCAGAGCCTAATTCTTTTATAACAACTCCTTTTTCCTTGTCTGTCTTCTGCATTGATCTAGATGAAGCAGAATTTGGACCCCAAATGCTGTCAAGTGGATCACTGAAAAAAGGATCATCAAATGGATCCCTTCCTCCAAAAAGACTAGGCATCATCATACTTCTATGGAAACCAAAATCTCCAAAGCTACTTGATTTAAAAAATTTATCTTCAACTCCTCTACCCTTATGCATATTCTTTATCTAATCTTCACAAAATAAAATCCCAAATAAATCACATTAAATTTAAAATAAAAAAATAAATAAGACTCGCCCTTTAGCCATTTAGTCTATATAGTATTTAAACACAAAAACATATGTTATTGAGCATTAAGCAAACTTAGCCACAAGATTTTAAATAAAGATTCCCAGTATGTTTTTGATGTTTGACCAAAGTTTTAGATGTTATAGAGCATCCTCATGAGGTGTCACTAAGAGTTTCACTTTGTATCTTTGAGTTCAAATCTCTTCAGGTTGGTAAAATGGTCATTAGTAACACTATAAATAATAATAATTTCTCCCTTTTCCAATTTTCCAATTTATGTAATAAAAAGATGTTATTGATCACAAGATTCTTAAAAGATCAGACCATCCGGTATTGTATAGTCGGGTGTGGTAAACAAAGACGCATCGGTGGATTGTTTTTAGGAAAAGCCATTGTTGTATTAGTATTGTTAGTAATGATTAGAATTATGTTTGGCCACGGATCGAATTCTTGACTTCCTTATAACTCCATCCGCTCCTTCTCAACCTAAGGACCAAATTAATCTTTTATATATATATATGACATTGGTTTTCTATGTTATAAAAAACATCAAAGTGACTATGATTAAACTCATATTGATCACATTTGTCTGCGATTCTCCACGATATCAAAAAGCATGCAACAAATTTAAAATCTCGCATACATCAAAGTTTTATGTTTGTCCCATTAATATTAAGGATCACAAAGAGACTCTTGTCGGTATTTAAAACCTTGCGTGATAAAAAATAAAAAAAATCACATTTTCAATCATTCATAACTATGAAATTGTTGTTTACGTGTGTAGTCATGAGTTACATAGCCAAGTATTGGAGAAACGATTAACTAATTCCCAAGCTTCAATTAGAAGTGGAAGAAAAAAAAAGGAATTGGAAACCAAATATTTTGGATGAAGAAAATAATTGAAATGTATATGAAGATGGTGAATTGGATTAAGTTACCTGAGATGAGAATCCGGATGAGAAAGAGAGGAATGTGGAAGAACAAATCACAATTCGTTGAAGAATCGGTTTTTCTTAAAAATAAAATTAAGACAAAATAGAAGAACTATTTACATGTTTGACACACGATATAGAGGGAACGACACGTGGGTTTTATTTTTGTTTTACGGTTACTACTCCTAAATCATCTCCTAGAACCTTCACGCTCTCTCTATCCAAATATCAATTAAGAAAATCTAAATCATGTAGAACTCCTAGAACCTTCACGCTCTCTGTATCCAAATATCAACTAAATATATAAAAAAAATTTAAATCATACAGAGACTTCACATTTTAAAAATTAGGCTAAATTACATTTGTGGTCCTTTAACTTAATCTCAGGTAACGTTTTAGTCCTTTATCTTTTTTTTTTCCCGACTTGGTCCTTTATTTTAATTTTAAGTGACAATTTGATATTTTATGTTTTAAAATTTCAACAATGTTATCCTTTTTTATACAAAAATTCAAAAAAAAAATTCAATCAAAACTCATAAAATTAATTATATTCTTCAATATAATACAAATTTCATCAAATTCGTAACGCAAATCTTCAAATAAACTCATATTTTCATACTTTATTTGATATTGTTAGGAATAAAGGACTAAATCGGGAAGAAAAAAAAGATAAAGGACTAAAACGTTACCTGAGACTAAGTTAAAGGACCACAAATGTAATTTAGCCTAAAAATTAACATGTTATGAAATAAAATCATCTATTTATAAATAAATTTAATTATATTTAATTTAATATATTAAATTTTTAAGTTTTATTTTTTGATTTATTTTAAAATTATGTTTTTTTGTTATAATTTTAATTAAAATTAAAATTTTAACTATCAAAATAATTTATTTAATTATTAAATTAAATTAGTTAATTTTAATAGATATTATAGTAATATCTGGTGAGGTAAATTTTCAAATTAAGTGTTTTAAGAATAATTACACAGTTAATTAATCACTAATTGTAATTATGATCATATTGTCATTTAACTTATGTTTTTGAGTGACTTCTTTAAGGATAGTTGACTAAACATATTCAAACAAAAATAATGTGGGCTACCTTGCAAGAAATCAAGAACACTATTGTCATTTCATATTATGTCCTATATAGACAAAGATCCACTTTGCAAGTCCAAGAGTTTTTGAAAAATCTTCAAAATCAATAACAAAATGAACTGGAGAATCTTTAGAAGAATATTTTGGATGTTCTTTATTAAAGACAAAGTCAAGATAGATCTTTTTCTACAGTCCAAACTACAAGTTAAGAGTATAAAAAATTCTCAAATCAGTGGTCAAGTCCAGAACTCCAGAATAATGAGCTGTGAGCAAGGACTCAAGTACGTTGTACTAACACTATTCGGCAGAAAGCTCTACATGCTTTTGATTTGGAATAGTTATCAACACTGTTAATTACGACATTATCGTCCCCTTCCTCTCCATAGAAAATAGCGAGTTTTTGCCTTTCGAGGGAATTGAACTCAATACCTAGGAAATAAGTACCATCGTCCATTCATTCCCACTATCAATTGAGCTGTATTTGATCATTTAAACTCAAGTAGCCAAGTTCTTCTCTCAAGAAAAACTTTAGCTCTCTCACTATATTTGTGGATCATCTTACTAAGTTATTGTTGTTAATCAATCTAAAAAAAGTGTTTAGAAGTTTCAGGATACCAAACACCTTTATCGTGCACATCATTTTATAATTCAAGTATATCTCTTAAGATAAATTGAGTGTGTTGTTAAAATCCTTTCTTGATTTAAAGATACTTTTAAAAATTCTTTCTGGACTGAAAGTCGAGTGTAAAAAATTAATTCAAGGTTGAAAGGTGAGAGTTGTAATTGATCGTGATCAAGAAAGAAAATGTAAAGGCATAATGTTCTAGTGCTAAGATCATTAGTGGAAAATCTCACAAATTGTGAGGATTGGATGTAGCCCACCTTGGATGAACCATAATACATATTTGTGTGATCTTCTTATCCTTATCTATATTTATCTTACACTCATTGATCACATTTCACTTAGAATTAACATGTCTTGTTTACTTCTAACATATCCAGAACATTTTGGACATTTTGTTTCAACCAAGATTAGTCTTGAGTTAAATTAAATGAAGCATAAAAATCAAAATTTTAAAAATAGATAACAATTCAAACCCCATCTTTCCTGAAATTGACATTGCTACTTCAGTTGGCATCAGAGCTCAACCTCTGAGCACCTAACAAATGTTAGAGGAAAAGATTAAGGAAAAAAAAATGTCAAAAGGCAAGTATATTGTTGAAGGAGGATCATCAAATCACCTTATTTTGATGGTACAAGTTACTACTTCTGGAAAGGAAATATGCAATTATTCCTTAAATCTCAAGATACATGAATTTGGCATATCATAACAGATGGAAACTTCATACCAAGAGTAGATCAAAGTGATCCAACATCCGGTGAAAAGAAAGAAGCAGACTGGACAACAGAAGACAAAGCTAAAGTACTTTTAAACTCTAAAGCTCAATTATATTTATTATGTGCTTTAAGCGGGGAGAAAAGTGAAAGAGTTGATGAATGCGATACAACCAAAAAAAGTATGGGATACATTACAAACTCATCATGAAGGAACAAGTCATGTCAAAGACACAAGAAGTTATATTGATGTACGAAAATTTGACCTATTTGAGATATATGAAGGAAAAAATATTGATGAAATGTATTCAAGATTCACAACTATAATAAATGAAATGTGCTCCCTTGGCAAAGCCAACTCAGCCCAAGACAGGGGTAAGAAAAATTATGAGATGCCTCTCTATCATATGGAGACCAATGGTCACAGCCATAAGTCAAGCTAAAAATCTTGAGACACTCGAATTAAAAGAACTAATTGGAACTTTAAGAGCTTACGAAGTTTTGGTTCAAGAAGATAAACCAACAAAGAAAGACAAAGTAATAGTCTTAAAAGCTTCACAAAACTCTCAAGAAAGCTCATCCTCACAATAGGATGAAAAAGAAGATTCAGAAGAAAGATAAATTGATCAAGAAGAAGCTGATTGAGGAAATGGTCCTTCTAACAAGAAAAATTCAAAGAATGATGAGAAAAAGGGATCAGGTCAAAAGAAATTTCCCAAGCAAAAGGGAAAATTCTAAAATTGAAATAGATAAAAGCCAAATCATATGTTATGGGTGTAACAAATTAGGACATTATAAAATTAAATATCATTTGAACAAAAAAGCACCAAAAAGATTTATGTATAAGAAAAAGCTGGATTTTGTCTCTGGGAACATGTGCCTAATGGGAAACTCAAAATGATGAGGTAATTGTCTATGAATTTTGTCGTATATGTGAATAAATAGAAAAAAAAAATTGATAATCTTTTATGTGATTTAAACTTGCTCAAAAATATGGTTCATTACAAGAACAACTTTGTAAAGAAAAAGAGAAAGTCCAAGCTATGAATGACGAACTCAAAAAGGTCATCCAAAACCTACAAGAATCTAGTTTCAAAATGTCTAAAAAACAAAAAAAAAAAGTCTAAATGAAACCACTAAGAACAAGTATCCAAAACATTCTACAACTCAAGAGGAGAATGTTTTTCTCAAATCAAAAGTTGAAAACCTCAAAAATGATTTATCCAACTTTATAAAATCCACTGAAACCTTCCAAAAAAAAATTATGGGATCTCAAGTAGGAATTTTTGAAAAAGCTGGACTTGATTTTGACAAATCTCGAAAGCAAAAACTCTATGAAAACTTCTTTATACTAGAAAGAAGAGAAGAAAAATGCAAAACAAAATATTCTTACTGTAACAAAATTGGACATCTCATGTCAGAACATTCTCCAGGAACAAAAAGAAAGTGTTCTTATTATTCAAAGATTGGTCATGATGAACCAACTACTATCTAAAGAAAAAATATATATTCTTAAACAAAAAACTAACCCTCAAGGACCCAAGATTGTATGGGTACCTAAGAACTTATTAAATTCTAATGCAGGGATGTTTTCAAAATGTAATCAAAAAGCCATGGTACTTGGATAGTAGTTGTTCGAGATATATGACAAGAGATATACATTATTTTCTCTCTTTTGTCAAGAAGGATGAGGAATCTATAACTTTTGAAAATAATGATCATACAAAAATCAAAGGAAAAGGTATTGTAGGTAATGATAATTCCGAAAAAATAGCTGATATTCAATATGTTGAAAGTTTAAAACATAATCTACCAAGCATAAGTCAATTATGTGACATTTTGAAGTTATTTTTAAATCAAACATATGTTAATTCAAACAAGCATCCTCTGGAAAAAATTTATTTTCTAAGTCAAGAAAGAAAAATCATTATGTATTATATTTATAAGAATAACTCATTGAATCATGTTTTATGTCCATAAACAATTATAAATGGGTATGAATTATGTGTATATAAATTTTTTGGTTTTTAGAGAATTAGTGAATTATTTTTCTCTTTAAGATTGGTGTATGGTCAAATGTAAAAGGCAGAAAAAATAAAGAACACAATAATTTATCATGATTTCCCTTACAACCAAGGATACATCTAGTCCTCTTGCACACCACAAAAGATTTTCTACTATTTGTTAGAATAAGTACAAGTCTAACTCTAAGACTTCTGTTACAAACTTCTAACAATAAGCCTAAGATAGCACACCATTTTCCTAGTTTACAACACTTGAAGAAAGTACACAACTTTCCTTAATTTAAACAATAACTTGAATGGTTTTACAACAATGACTTTGACTGAAATCAAGAGTGTATAACAATTAAATACAATGATAACAGTATAATATAATTTCAAGTACAATAGATAACCTTTCTTAATGATATGACAATGTAAAATCTGTACTTGAAATATGAAAGTGAGACTTTGAATAAATCAAAATAATTCAGAAAGTTTGTTCAAAATTATTCTAAGATTGATGTAAAAATTGTTAAGTCAAAACTGAATCTATGAAGTAATTATACTTTTTAGATATCACTTCATACCAGTGGCAATCGTTCCTAGAAGTTTTATGAACATATGCAATGATCCAAGTTGAATCTGAACTAAAAAATTGCATTGCTTTGCAATTGTATTCAGCTACAATGGGAGTGTAGTCGAATACACCTTTGCAACGTTCAACTTTATTTGAAAATTTTAACATTGTATTCAAATACAACACGTTGTAGTCGAATACAGATGATTGAATTTTGTAACTGACTTGGTTTTGTATTCATCTACATCATGTTGTAGTTGAATACAAAAGTGCAGTTTTAGCTACTAACTTATTATTTGTATTTGGCTACACCATCCCATAGTCGAATACAAAAATGCAGTTTTAGCTGCTGACTTAGTATTTGTATTCGGCTATACCATCTCGTAGTCGAATAAAGATATTTAGTTTTAGTTACTGACTTGAGTTTGTATTCTGTACACCCCAAATTTTATAATAAACTATTTTATTAATGAAATGTGATTTTAAATAATTAATTTGGTTTTAAAATTATTTTAGAATACATGTTAATAAATTTCGTGATTAGTTTTTGTTATATGGGTGATTTGGATTAGTGCTATTTTTATACATATTGAAATACATGAGCAATCTAAATAACAAATGTTATATTTTATATATTTTTCTAAATAGTATTTTATTGTAATATTTTAATGAATGAGATCTTAAACGATTTTACGTGTATATACTCGTACCAAATTAATATAATATTTTTCTGTGCGTTTGACTGATATTAAGTATGCACATCTTTATATTTCAATTATTTATAACTATTTTCTATTTTTAGTTATTTTTTTTATAAATAATTATCTTGAGATATAATTGATATTGTGTTTGATTTCGTTTATTTTTATATATTTGTTATGACATTGTGATTTTATATATATTTATTGTGATTTAGTAATTAATATAAAATATTGATATTATATTTATTTATTTTATAATTTTGACTATTTTCTAATATGCTGGTATTATTATAATGTGAGTATTTTGAGAAATAAGTATAATTGTAGAGATTATTTTGAATGTGAGAGTTTCAATCATTAGTAATATGTTTTTTTTATATTAATTATTTTAATTACTCTAATTTATAAAATATTAGTAATGTTTGAAATACTGTGTTTGGAAGATTATTAAAAAGGAGATTAAATAATTATTAATTTTGTTTTAGCAAAATAAAAATATCAATAGTAAAACAAAAACATAAATAAAGGGGTCAATGGGTTTGATTCATGTGTGAACCCTAATTGTTAATAAAATAAAGCAAACAAAAAAGGGAAGGGAGTGGGAAGGGCAGCTGTAAAACCAAAGAGGAAACACAACAATAATATATCGTTTGACACTAGTGATCGACAACTGCTCCAGAAAACTCTCTCCATTTTCGCCCAAATTTGAGTATGTTATTTCATTTATTTAACTCGTCAATTAAACATAATTTTCTAGATTTTTAACAACCCCAATTTCTCTCTAAAATACCCTACTTCTCCGTTTGTAGAATCCGTTATTTTGTATCGTTCTCCTTCACCGTAAGTCCGATTTGAGTGAAATCAACGCTAAAATGACCGTGTAAAAAGTGGCTACATTATCCACTGATTGGTTTTCTGATTGATGGTAATTTTCCTTGATCGAATTTCGAGTTAAGTTTTTAGAGTATCTTCTCATAATTTATTTTTAACGTTTACCCATAAACTGTTAAGTTAGATCGATTGAAGAACAAAGAGTCAATGAATAAAGGTTGTTTGCTTGTGGAATCGTATTCGTGTGTGAAAGCGTCGAAATAAGGTAAGGAGTGAGAGAGCGTTTGAATTCATGAGTATAATATAATATGATATGAACGAGAAAACCGTATTTCCCAACGATTCATTCGGGGCTCGCTACGTACGGCAATAGCCTTTTGATTGATAAATTGATTAATGTAAAAATATGGGAATTGTGAGATTAAAATATGGAATAGAAATATTTATAAGGTGTTGATTGATTTAACTTCGTTAAATGTGTGGTATTTGATATTATTGTGATGTTTGATTTATTTTTATTAAATGTGAGATATTTGATATTATTGTGATATTGGATGTCGAATGAATTTTATGTATATGTTTGATTAGATATGTTTATGTGATGTGAGAATAAAAAGTGAATTCATTTTGATAAGTTTATGTGATTATGATGATGTATAATTAATAATAATGATGTTATAAATTTGTGATAAGCCTATGTGATGATGTATGGTTGATGATAGTGATGCTATAAATTTGTGATGAGTTTATGTGATGAGATATGATTAATGATAGTGATGTTGTGAATTTTTTATGAGAATATTGAAGTAACCCCATATTTAGTGAAATAATTGTGATTCCAATTTGTGTTTGAGATGACGGTCTTAATGGAGTATCATAGACCAACGAGGGGAGAAAATAAATATTGAGAATTTGCGAAGTGAAGATTATTTTGTCATCATATAGATAGGGCTTGACAAGCCTAGTGATTTCGGGGAAGTACAATTGAATGAGCCTTATCGTGGCGGTCTGTTGTCGAGCCTTAAGGCAAGATTGTTAGACTTTGGAGGAATTCGGATGGGGAATTCCTAGGTGACTATGAGGTAGCACTCCAAATGTCGGGAGCTACCACATAACACATGTTTACCTCGATTGTCACGTATATGTGTCTCGGGTTGAGTTGATGGGATCTATGAGGACAGTGCCAATTTGAATTGTCCGTCCACCGGGATGGTGGCATAGTATTAAGCCTCCTAACCAAGTACTTCAGAGTTAGAATGGTACCACATTGTGAAGTAGAGTCTAAGCTCATGTAGCATTGCATTTTCTTGTGATTGTTTTGTTGTGATTGATGTGTTTCAAAAGTAATAATAATTACTCTTAGATGATTTGATGCATATTATAATGGGATGATTATTTTACTTGAGTGACTTTGATGTTATAATATGATACTATTTACTTAAATATTTTGATATATCGTAATGTGATTATGATACGGTCTATTATGATTGTTTGCGTGTTCTTTTTACTTATATTATACTATTAACATGATTTCAAAACTCATCTCCTTCGTTGTTTGTGTTTGACTGGTTTGGCCATGCGTTTGCGAAATTGCAGTTATTACAAGTTAATGAATCTTGAAGTTCAAGTTTGGGAGAAACCCCGCTCTGATAGGTGATACCAGGAATTTAGAGTTGTAATTTATATTTTAGTTATGTAATTACAAATGACTTTTATATGCAAAACTTAGTACTAGTAAGTGTTTGGAATAAAAATAAAAATTTATAGTTAAATCAAGTTCATTGAGATTAAATTGTTTTAATTGAGTAATAAAGTTTGAATTGTTCCATTTGTACTTTGAGAAACTTGATATCCTAAATTAATTACAAAAGTTTTTATTTCCTTGTAAATAAATTTTGTTTATCCGCTGCAAATTTTACTCAAAAAGTTCTAGTATAAATTATTACATATGTTATTTTGGGGTTTAGAGTGTCACATATTCGGCTACAACACGTTGTAGTCAAATACAACTTTGAATATTGTCAAAAACTTGATTTTCAAACATTGTTCATGCATTTTGACCTTTTGAAAATTCTTTTGATTCATATGCTAAAATGGAATGTTCTCATGTGCATTTGAAATATAATAATATTATATTGCATCATGTACCTTACATTATAAGACTTCTAGCATATTGACTATAGTTGACTTAATTGTTGACTTCCTTTTGAGCTTGCAACTTGATCACTTTCTTGGTCTTTGTCTTCCAAAAAAAACATAAGTATTTTGCATTCTCCCCTTTTTTGATAATGACAAAACCTTGTTGTTGAGACTTCAAAGCGTTTGATCATTTTCATTTTTCTCCCACGTAATACATGCTTACTCCCCTTTTGAGCTTGAGTTTATGTCATCATCTTTTGAAAATTTGGAAGACCTACAATTTCTTTAACAACAACATCATACGTTTTCTCCCCCTTTTAACATGATAAAAAAGAAGGAAAACAATAGAAAAACATTCCAAGCATACAAAAAATATATAGGGAATAAAGTCATCACACAAGATAGGGAATATCATATAAAAAACATAAGTGAAATTTAAACATGTTCAAGCTTTATATCATGATGCAAAACTATTGTCGTAAAGTTACAACCAAAATAACATAAAGCATTTAAAGATAAAGAAACTACAACAAATTCAATATCAGCAACAAAACAACATATCATCATCCGGTGGGAGGTGAAGGTGATCAATTTTGATGGACAGGCCATTTAGTTCATGCAACAAATATTCATGGTTTTGGGCAATGGTGGTCTCCATGATTTGAAATTGGTTGTTGATGGAGGTGTCCATAGTCTGAAATTTTGTAGTGATGAAGGTTTGCAGAGAGTGAAGCTTGTCCAAGATCATGCGGTTTGAAACGTGATCATTATTCAATGTTTTTTCTTTAGTGTCTTTGTCATCTTGGACATCCGTAGATGTTTGGCTAAGATCGCCTTTATGGACATAGGCCTGAAGTTGTTCCTTCCACACAATCTTCATACTCGGAAGCACATTCAAGTCTAGCACATTGTCTTTAGAAGGTTTATACATAACTTCTCTTGAAAAATCCACTTTAAAATGATCCAAGATTTTGGTAACCTCTTTTGCATAAGGTAAGCCAATAGCATCCTTGGAAGCAAACAGAACAGAGCAGACAATGTAAGACCAGTTGAGTTTAGATCCTTCTGTCATGAAAAACATGATCTGAAGGTTAAATTCATATATTTGGGAATAATTGTCTGCCTTAGGAACCAAAATGTAGCTTAGAAAATACTGCAACAACCTATTGTCAACGGTCAGATTTCCAACTCTGTATCGTTGCCTAGCAAATTCAGAACCAGCCTGTGCCTGTTTTTGTTCCATGGTGTTTTTGTCAAACCGGCACAGTGAAACATAAGCATCATATTTGGTAATATTTTCCCATTCACACAAATTTCCAGGCCTAAGTTTCTATCCTTCAAATGGTAACTGCAATATTTCTCCAATTGTTTGAGTTTCTAACTCAATGCGTTTGCCATTTACCTGAGACATCAACTTAAACCTTTCCTTCTTAAGATTGCATTAAAATACCCTAATTAAATCAGAATAGATGGGACCGTTATAACCAATAAAAGCTTCCAAGTGGTGGGCCTTAAGTAACTCAGGAAATTTAAAAGCTGAGAAAGAATCAAGAGTACCATACTTAGGAGTGATCAGCTTTTTGTCTGAGTGGTAGGTTCTGAACCGGTCAATTTCTTCGGGTGAATGAAGTAATCGGGATAAGTCTGCCACATTATCATTTCTAGCCCTCCTTTTTGAAGGACCCACTACAACATGTTTTGTTTTGGAACCTCTTTTTCGTGCATTCATGGTGAAAATTGAAGAAGTTGAAGTTTTTCGGAGTTGGGGTAAAATTAGGGATTTGGGTTTGGGAAATTTGAGTTTGAAGTGATATTGTTAGTTTGGAGTGATCTTAGATGCAATAGATGATACTATAGAGATTGGGTAACTATTGCATTTAAGATTGGATGAGATTTTTGGAGACATGGAAGTGGAGGAAATCTATATTAGGCTACTGAAATTGTAAACAAATGACCTACCACATGAAAAAGCTTATATATAGGGAAAAAACGTGAAACTGTATTCGGCTACACACTAGTTGTATTCAAATACATGATTTTCTGGAAATGTGTATTCAAAAACAGACAATGTGTATTCCGCTATGACATCAAGATTTTTGTTTGTAAGTCGAATTTTTACTAAAAGACAATATTTAGAGCACATATTCATATTTAGAAAGCATATATACATCAAAGAATCAATTTTATCAACTTATCAAGTGAAGATTTTAGATTTTGAAGATAAATGACTTACAAAGTGTAGATACCTTGCATTAGAGATGATTTTCATTTAAAATGCCAAGTTCTCTTCGTATCTTATAGAATAAATCTTTAGGCAATGACTTTGTGAAGATATCTGCTAGTTGATTATGTGTATCCACAAATGTTACTTCAACATTGCACTTGAGCACATGATCTCGTAGAAAGTGATGTCGTATGTCAATGTGTTTAGTCCGAGAGTTCATGATTGAGTTCTTTGAGACATTAATAGCACTAGTTTTGTCACATCTTAGTGGGATGCATCCGAAATCAAGTCCATAGTCACATAACTGCTGCTTGAGCCATAAAATATGTGCACAACAATTACCTGCTATTATGTATTCTACTTCAGCAGTGCTTAGGGCCACACAAGCTTGCTTTTTACAGGACCATGGCACTAATGCATTACCTAAGATATGGCAAGTGTCGCTTGTACTTTTACGATATGTTTTACATCCTGCATAGTTCGAATAAGAATAACCGACAAGATTTCATATTCTTCCTTTTGGATACCATAAGCCAACATTGGTTGTTCTTTTCAAATATTTCATTACGCTTTACTGCTACAAGATGTGATTACTTAGGATTTGCCTGAAACCTTGCACATAAACAAAAACTGAACATAATATATGGCCGATTGGCCGTTAGATATAAAAGAGAACCAATCATACATCGATATTTTGATATATCTATAGATTTACCAGTTTCATCCTTATCGACATACGTTATGGATCTCATAGGAGTTGCACTTTCTTTACTGATGTCCATCTCAAATCTCTTTAGCAATTCCTTCCAGTACTTTTCTTGATTGATGAAAATTCCATTTTTGAGTTTCTTGATGTGGAGTCCAAGAAAATAATTTACCTTTTCCATCATAGACATTTCAAATTCTCTTTGCATCATTAATGAGGATTCTTCACATATTCCATTATTTGTTGATCCAAATATGATATCGTCAACATAGATTTGAACAAGTAAAGTGTGATCTTTAGTTCTTTTAATGAATAATGTCTTATCAACTTTACCCTTTTCAAATCATCATTCACATAAAAATTTATTTAGCCTATCATACCAAGCTCTTGGAGCTTGTTTCAAACCATAAAAGGCTTTCTTTAGTTTGAAGACATGTGAAGGATTCTTGAAGTCTTCAAAGTCGGGTGGCTGTTTGACATATACTTCTTCATTAATGTAGCCATTGAGAAAAACAGTCTTGACATCCATCTGAAATAATTCAAAATCCATAGAGCAAGTATAAGCAAAAAATAATCGGATTGCTTCTAACCTTGCTACTGGAGCAAATGTTTTGTCAAAGACGATCCTTTCTTCTTGATTTTATCCTTGAGCGACCAACCTTGCCTTATTTCGAACAACTATACCATTTTCATCTAGTTTATTCTTAAACGCCCATTTGGTACCAATGATGTATTTGTTTCCAGGATTTTGAACAAATTCCCACACTTTGTTTCTTTCAAACTAATTTAGTTCTTCTTGCATGACAAGTATCCATTGATCGTCCTTAAGTGATTCACCTACCTTTGAAGGTTCTATTTGAGAAACAAATGCCATATTCAAGCAAGTATCTTGGAGTTTGAGCCTAGTTGTAACTCATTTGTTGATATAACCTATAATATTATCAATGGGGTGATCTCGATGAGTTCTCCATTGTTTAGGAAGATCATTATATTGACCTTGCTGCTTAATACTGACTTCATTCTCTTGAATTGATTGATCAACTTGATTGTCTTTACTTATATCATCACTTATAAAATCATCATCTTCACAAGAGACAACTTTATCCTCTTTCAAGGGGTTAGATTCATCAAATGATACATGCATAGATTCTTCTACTATCAAAGTTCTCTTATTAAAAAATCTAAATGCATTACTAGATTAAGAATAACCAATAAAGATACCTTCATCGGCTTTCTCATCGAATTTTCCAAGATTTTCATTACCATTATTCAGCACAAAGCATTTGCATCCAAATATGTGAAAGTGAGAGATATTGGGCCTTCTACCTATATAGAGTTCATATGGAATCTTCTTTAGGATTGGTCGAATTATTACTCGGTTTGATACATAACAAGTTGTACTTACAGCATCTGCCCAAAAGTATTTTGGTAAACTTGAGTCGCTTATCATGGTCCTTGCAAGTTCTACCAATGATCTATTCTTTCTCTTAACAACTCCATTTTGTTGAGGTGTTCTTGGTGCAGAAAAGTTATGAAAGATTCCATTTTCTTCACAATATTCTACAAAAGAAGCATTTTGAAATTCTCCACCATGATCACTTCTTATTGATACAATTTTGATTGCTTGTTCATTTTGGACTAGTTTGGTATAATATTTAAATGCTTTAAAAGCTTCATTTTTATTTGTCAAAAATAAGGTCCAAGTGAACCTTGAGTAATCATCAAAAATTACTAGTCCATATGAATTTCCATTAAGACTTTTAGTTTTTGATGGACCAAACAAGTCCATATGTATCAATTGAAGTGGTCTTGAAGTTGATACAATATTCTTGTGTTTGAAGGAAACCTTAGTTTGCTTACCCTTTTGACAAGCATCACATAATTTGTCCTTAATGAATTTCATCTTTGATAAGCCTACAACAAGTTCATGCTTGACTAACTTGTTTAAATGATCCATATGGATATGTGTAAATCTTTTATGCCATAGCCATGCATCATTGTTGTCACTTACCATAAGACATTTCATTTTCAAGGATAAATCATCAAGATTAATAATAAAAATATTTTTAAAACGCTTACCACCAAACTGAATTTCATTCGATACTTCATTTCGGATAATGCATTCATCTTTGTTGAAAGTTATTTTGTAACCTTTGTCACAAAGTTGGCTAATGCTAATAAGATTGTGCTTTAACCTTTCAACATACATAATATCTTAAATTGAAGGAGATGGGGATGCACCAACTTTTCCAATGCCCAAAATTTTACCCTTGTTGTTATCTCCATAGATCACATATCATTTTGATTGAAGAGCTAGAGATGAAAATTTTATTTTGTCACCGGTCATGTGTTTTGAACATCCACTATCCAAGTACCATATATTAGAGGTACTTTGTTTGCATTCCTACAAAACAGTATTATAATTTGTTAGGTACCCAAATTCCTTTGGGTCCTTGAGGATTAGTACCTTTCTTGACCCACACATAATGCCCATTTCGAACACCAAAGTTATTAAAATGACAAGCATTAGGTGTGTGGCCATTTACACCATAATAAAAGCATGTAGGAGTAGATTTATTTCTATATGCAGGTATATGAGATTTCTTTTGAACAAAGTTCTTCTTATAGTAATAATGATCTTTTTGCATAGTTATAACTCTCTCTTTGTTGGATTGATCACTTGCCTTAACAAAAATGGTTTTATTAATATTTGGTTTATCAACTTTTGAGTAACCAAGACCACTCTTGTGATTGAAATATCTTTGCATATTAAGAAAATTTTCCAATCCAACTTGTCATTTTTCATATATTTCAATTACTCTATTTAGTTGGACAATTTTAAAGGAAAGAGAATCACACTTATTGCATGTAAAATTTTGTTTTAATTTTCAGAATCTTTTTCCATAGTGTCAATTTTTTCTTTAAGGTATGCAATTTGTTTCTTTTGAGTTGACACTGTTTTGTATAGAATTTTGCATTCCATAAGTAATATTTTGTTGCATTTTGAGCATCATTACACTCAATAATTAATTCACTATTAGCATTATTATAATGAGAATAACCTTTGTTACTAGCCTCTTCTTCTTTTTCGGATTGGTGTGATGCCATCAAATCAACATTTGCACATTCGCTAATTTTTGAATCCGATGATCAACTGACTTCATTGTCCTCCCATGTTATATAGGCCTTTTTGAATTCTTTCTTCTTGAGAGTATTTTTCTTGATAACATTTGGACACTCTGATTTTATGTGTCCTTGCTTGCCACAATCAAAACAAGTAAAGTTTTGATTTGTAGTAGAGACATCCTTCTTCTTGAAAGTTTTCCTTTTCTTAAACGTTTTATCATTTTGAAGAAACTTACCAAATTTCTTGACTACGAAGGTGATGTTCTCATCTCGATCTGAATTTTCATCATCGATTTGCTCTTTTGACTCTACTTTTAAGGCAATGTTCTTTGACTTCTTTTCTTGAATTTCATTCTTTTCTAGTATTCCAAGTTCAATTTCATGTTCTTGAAGTTTTCCGAAAAGTGCAAAAAGAGACATCTTTGATAGGCTTTTCTTTTCAAAAATTGTCGTTATATTAGGTTGCCAAGACCTTGTTAATGATCTTAGAACTTTGAGGTTCAATTCATCATTAGTGAAGATCTTGCCAAGGACCGTCAAGTGGTTGGTCATATGAGAAAATCTTTTTTGTAAGTCCAGAATAGATTCTCCAGGCATCATTCGAAACATTTCATATTCTTAAGATAATATTTTGAGTTTAGAACGTTTTACCTCAATATTTCCTTCATGAGTTACTTCAAGAGTGACCTTTAAAAATGCAAATAGGACATAAATCATCTGAGGGAACAAACATAGGTTCAATTACTTTTTCTTGAAATTGTATTCCTCTTTTACAATTCCTATTAACACCACCAATCATAGATGCATATTTGCTTCTTTCTTATCAAGAAAATCTTTAAACACTTTTGCATGCTCATCAGAGTTACATGTGGTATTTTCAATTGATGTTGAACTATAACTACTTTTCAGAGTTAAATTTTCAGCCTTAAGTTCAGCAATATTAGTTTTCAAATTTGCATTTTTTGTTTTCAGTTCAGTAATATCAGTTTTCAGATTTGCATTATATGTCTTAAGTTCAGTAATAATAGTTTTCAGAGTTGTATTTTCTGTTTTAAATTCAACACTTTGATTCTTTAAAACATTAACTTTTTCAGTTAGATTTGTATTTAGTTTCCTAAGTGTTTTCAGTTTTAAAGACAATTTATGATTCTAATTTAAAAAATCATATATAGCAGTTAAGAAAATACCTCAATTTCTTCATCTATAGATTCACTTCCAGAGTCAGAGTCTGTGTTGGATCCAAAGGCAGAGTTGGTATGAACCATTAGAGTCAAATTTGCGTGATCTTCATCATTAGAGGATTCATCATAATCATCCCATATAACTATCAAACGCGGGGAGGAGGGGGGGAGAGGAGAGGGGGGGGGGGGGGGGGTGAATTAGGTGTAAATAAATTTTCTGGTTTTTAGAGACTTAGTGGATTATTTTTCTATTTAAGATTGGTGTATGGTAAAATGTAAATGGAAAAGGGTACATCTAGTCCTCTTGTATACCACAAGAGATTTTTCACTATTTGTTAGAATAAGTATAAATCTAACTCTAAGACTTTTGTTACAAACTTCTAACAATCACCCTAAGATAGCACACCATTATCCTAGTTTACAATACTTAAAGAAAGTACATCACTCTCCTCAATTTACACAATAACTTGAATGGTTTTACAACAATGACTTTGACTGAAATTAAGAGTGTATAACAATTGATTACAATGATAACATTCTAATATAATTTCAAGTACAATAGATAACATTTCTCAATGATATGACAATGTAAAATCTGTACTTAAAATATGAAAGTAAGACTTTGAATAAATCAAAAAAGTTCATAAAGTTTGTTCAAAGTTGTTCTAAGATTGATGTAAAAATTGTTAAGTCAAAATTGAATCTATTAAGTATTTATACTCCTTAGTTATCACTTCAGATCAGTGACAATAGTTCCTAGAGGTTTGATGAACATATGCAATGATCCAAGTTGAATCTGAACTGAAAAATTGCATTGTTTCGTAGTTGTATTCGACTACTATAGGAGTGTAGTCGAATACACCTCTGTAACATTCAATTTTATTTGAAAATTTTAACCTTGTATTCAAATATAACACCTTTTAGTCGAATACAGATGATTGAATTTTGCCACTGACTTGGTTTTGGATTCGGCTACACCATGTTGTAGTCAAATACATAAGTGAAATTTTACTATTGACTTAGTATTTTTATTCCTTTACACCATCCTGTAGTCGAATACAAAAATGCAATTTTAGCTACTGACTTAGTATTTCTATTCGGCTACAACATCTCAGAGTCGAGGACATATATGATGTTTTAGCTACTGACTTGAGTCTGTATTCGATTACAACATGTTGTAGTCGAATACAACTTTGAATATTGTCAAAAACTTGATTTTCAAAATTGTTAATGCATTTTGACACTTTGAAAATTCTTTTGATGCATATGCTAAAATGGAAGGTTCTCATGTTCATTTGAAATATAATAATATTATATTGCATCATGTACCTTACATTGTAAGACTTCTAGCATATTGATCATACTTGACTTGATTGTTGACTTCTTTTTGAGCTTGCAACTTGGGGGAGGAGGGGGGGAGAGGAGAGGGGGGGGGGGGGGGGGTGAATTAGGTGTAAATAAATTTTCTGGTTTATAGAGACTTAGTGGATTATTTTTCTATTTAAGATTGGTGTATGGTAAAATGTAAATGGAAAAGGGTACATCTAGTCCTCTTGTATACCACAAGAGATTTTTCACTATTTGTTAGAATAAGTATAAATCTAACTCTAAGACTTTTGTTACAAACTTCTAACAATCACCCTAAGATAGCACACCATTATCCTAGTTTACAATACTTAAAGAAAGTACATCACTCTCCTCAATTTACACAATAACTTGAATGGTTTTACAACAATGACTTTGACTGAAATTAAGAGTGTATAACAATTGATTACAATGATAACATTCTAATATAATTTCAAGTACAATAGATAACATTTCTCAATGATATGACAATGTAAAATCTGTACTTAAAATATGAAAGTAAGACTTTGAATAAATCAAAAAAGTTCATAAAGTTTGTTCAAAGTTGTTCTAAGATTGATGTAAAAATTGTTAAGTCAAAATTGAATCTATTAAGTATTTATACTCCTTAGTTATCACTTCAGATCAGTGACAATAGTTCCTAGAGGTTTGATGAACATATGCAATGATCCAAGTTGAATCTGAACTGAAAAATTGCATTGTTTCGTAGTTGTATTCGACTACTATAGGAGTGTAGTCGAATACACCTCTGTAACATTCAATTTTATTTGAAAATTTTAACCTTGTATTCAAATATAACACCTTTTAGTCGAATACAGATGATTGAATTTTGCCACTGACTTGGTTTTGGATTCGGCTACACCATGTTGTAGTCAAATACATAAGTGAAATTTTACTATTGACTTAGTATTTTTATTCCTTTACACCATCCTGTAGTCGAATACAAAAATGCAATTTTAGCTACTGACTTAGTATTTCTATTCGGCTACAACATCTCAGAGTCGAGGACATATATGATGTTTTAGCTACTGACTTGAGTCTGTATTCGATTACAACATGTTGTAGTCGAATACAACTTTGAATATTGTCAAAAACTTGATTTTCAAAATTGTTAATGCATTTTGACACTTTGAAAATTCTTTTGATGCATATGCTAAAATGGAAGGTTCTCATGTTCATTTGAAATATAATAATATTATATTGCATCATGTACCTTACATTGTAAGACTTCTAGCATATTGATCATACTTGACTTGATTGTTGACTTCTTTTTGAGCTTGCAACTTGATCATTTTCCTTGGTCTTTGTCTTCATAAAATACATAAGTATTTTACAATCTTTCCTCTGATGTTTCCATTTCTCCATATTTGAATATTCTGACTTGATATGTTTAGGTTCATTGCATCAATAGCATATTATGCTTTTTTGGGGTCATATTTATCATCATTTCATTTGTTGCATTGCCTCGAATATCTTTGGGAAATTTTCTTCTTTCTGTTGTGCCACACCTTCTAAACTTTTCTGCATATAAATGCCAATTCCTTTTTCTCTAAGTCTTCATTCTGATCATCTTAATCATCATCCTCTAATTTTGTTGTTGCCTTCAGAACTTTCGTTTACTTGGATTTCAAAGTCAAGGTTGGTTGCTTCTTTTTGGGCTCATCCTCTGCAAGCACAATTTCATGTTATCTAAGAGAGCTTATTTATTCTTCAACCTTAAGAGTATTCAGATCCTTTGCTTCTTGAATGGTAGTGATCTTGGGTCTCCATTTGCTTTTCAGACTCCTTAGTATCTTTTTCACGTGATCAACAGTAGTATAACTCTTTACAAGTACCTTTAATCCTGATACCAGAGTCTGGAATCTGAAAAACATTGTTTCAATGTCTTCATTTTCTTCCATCTTGAACAGCTCACACTTTGACTAGGAGGTTCGCCTTTGCTTCTTGAACTTGCTTCCTTCCTTCATGGGTCAAAATCAGACTATCACAAATACTTTTTGTTGTCTCCTTGTTGGTGCACTTGTCAAACTCCTTGACGGTGATTGCATTTATCATGAATGTTTTGGATTTATGATGCATCTTGTACATCTTCTTCTGATCAACATTCATCTCCTTTCTTGGAATTTCAATACCATCAGTATTCTTAAGAGCAATATAACCATCTTCCACCAAGTACCAAAGTTCAAGATCTTGTGAAATATATAAACTATTTAGCATGTTCTACCAATACTCAAAACGTTCTCCATCAAACGGATGTGGTATGTTGATGTTTCCTCAAGCAACTTCTTCATTGTATCTAAACATATTGAACCCTTGGATCTTTTCTCAAACACTATAAAATGCTCAGCCTTGAGACCAAGCTCTGATACCAATCGAAGGTGCAACCAAGAGAAGGGGGTTGAATTGTGTTTTCCAAAGTTGATAACTTTTTGATAATTATCTAAATAAAAAACTAGTTCGATTTTGGTGACTTACTTGGTGTAAAAGCAATCGGATTCAAAGATAACAAGCAATGAAAGCATAAATAATTTGACACGTAGATTTATCCCGGTTCACCACAAACTTGGCTACATCTAGTCCCCTCATTTAGAAGGACTTAATCCACTAATTCAAATACATGGAATTACAAAGCACTTGACCCTCCAAGCCAGTCTTCCCAAACAGCTTGACAACCCCAGACTTTTGAGGAGCTAACACCCTTGACTCTACAAGCCAAGTCTTCTTCTAGCAACCTGACAACCTTAGATTGAAGAAGGAACTAAACTACTATCGGGTTGGATACAAAAGATTGGAACTTGAGTAGTTGCTTCTAACAAAGCTGATAATAATAATAATAACTCTCACACTATAAGAAAAGAACACTTAGAAAATATTTATAACTTGAACAAGTGTTTCTCTCTTTAAACTTTAAGACTACTATTTTCTACTTTTTGATTATTGTCTTCTTCATTCTTAAGTATCTATATATAGTTAAAATTTAGTTCTTTTTTAATTCCGAATTGTATCTTGTTCAGATTGCGTTTGTAACTTCTTCAAATTGATTATGTTCATATTTTGTTGTAGATAAATCTTGATCAAATCTTCTTCAAATCTTGATCAAATCTTCTTTATTAATTAAATCTTCTTCAAATTTTGATCAAATCTTCTTCGAATCTAAATTAAATCTTCTTCAATTCTTGATCAAATCTTTTTAAATCTTGACCGTATTTTCTTTTCAACTTGGTCAAAGATTTTCTTCAGTTATAAATTTGAATCAAATCTTATTTTAGATTTTCATCAATTATAATTTGGAAACAAAGCTTATTTTAGTATTTCTTCAATTATAAATTTGAATCAAATCTTATCTTAGATTTTCTTCAAAAACATGAATCTTCTTTCATACTCTTTGAAGTCAAATATATTGTTCTCACAAAATACTTTTGTTAACATTAAAACTCGTAATGTAAAACCAACTTGGTTCCAACACTTACTATGCATGTCCGCTTTTCTTCTTAAAAAACTGCTCCTTTAAAAAATTGATTATTCTGTTTCAAACTCCTCCTTCCGACCTTAATTTTCAAACTTTCAATTTTTTCTGTAAAAATAAAAAAAAACCATGGCTAGCACAAAGTACTTGGGAGAAAAAAATTAAAATCCCATAACTCCACCACTATCATCACTTCAATCTCCATCTCCTCCACTTCATCCTACTCTTATAGAAATATCTTCCTAAAAAACAACCTTCTTTGATTATATCTCAACCTTTCTTAAGCCCAACCGTCCTCTTATATTATTAGCCTCACTCAACACTGTCATACCCCATCTCTTTCATCGTACTTCTCTGACCATCAATCAAGCCTCACCACACCTTCAAAAACAATTCAAACGAACTCAATTAGACAACCCCCCTCCAAACAATGATCCATGTGAATCATGGTTGATGTTAGAACTTTCAAAAAGTCAAAAAGTATTGATACAACCACTTATACCATCTCAGATGATGAATCATGTGCACCTAACCTTATTGAACCATTCCCATCTCTATAGAAACACTACGACCTTCCTTCTAAATCACAACACAATCTTTTGAGTCTTCCAATCTACCCTCCAAATTCGTAAAACAGATTCCTACCACTTCAAAATCACCTTCAAAACAACCAAAATCAATTCCTCAAAAGAAATCATCTACGACACCCTCAAAAACATCTGCATAATCATCACATCCTCTATATCATTTCTTAACCAAACCAAAATAAAAAATTATCAAGATAGTTTGCCCAAAAAACAAAATATGCACAACGTTCTCCATCTAGAACCATACTTCCAAAACGTTCTCATATAGAGAAAAAAAAATCCTCCACCAACCCACATAAAACAACGGCCTCAAAAATGCTCCCTTGCCACTTCTTTCATCAAAACATAAAAAAAAAAATAAAAAATTACCAAGACAAATGGGTTGAGAGGCCAGTAGGGATTGGACGAGTTTTTGTGTTTGACAATCTTCATCTTGAAGGAACACCTATAAAAAAATACATTGATGCTCTAGGCTGGTCAAGATTCCTAGAGAAATATCAAATCCATACTATCCATAAGTGATTTGTGCCCTCTATTGCAAATCCTAGACTTTTCCTGACAAAGCCTTAATCGTCACAAATCTCAAAGGGGCGAAATTTGTTAACCCCTGACATTATGGCTGAAATTCTACATCTTCCCATTGAATGACCAATCATCTTTAGCAAAGATTGGTATGCCGCTCTAAATGTGCAAAAGGATGTCGTCTTTAGTGAACTATTCACCCCCAGGCTCCACCAACTTTGTCTCTACTCACTTAAAATCTCTCCATAAATTTTCGAATAGCATCGGTCATCACTTTATTATTTCTCATTGTAGCGATCATGAGTTTGTATCTGACAACAATGAATTGGTCATCTATCGTCTTCTTCACTGCCAAAAATTAAATCTGCTCTATATCATTATTCAAAACATGATCGCTTCCACTACTTGCGATTACAAACGTCTTACCATCCCTATGGCATGATCCTTACCAAAATCTTTAAATATTTCAATGTTCCTTTGAAAAATGAGAAATACTTTATCAAAATCTCTAAGTTCACTACAAAAAACATTTCCCATATGAAGAAATATCTTTTCTTCTGCACACTATGAATGTCCCTCCATTTTCATCCCCAAAAGATCAATCTCCAACAACTCTTGGTCCTAGAAAAAGCAAAAGATTTGAGAGGAAAACCATTTTGAACCCCAATACTCAAAACTTCAGTCTGAACATTTCTTAAGAACGTTCTCCTATTAGGGACAACATTCTTCATTCCACTCATCATCAATCTGAATCTGCTCCTTTTGATCATACATTTGTTTTTGGCACCCCAACTCCACACTCCTTGCAAAAAATCATCCTTCAAATTTGATTACTCTCATCCATTTTGATAGGGTTTCTTATATGTCCCGCACTTTTATCTCTCCTCAAATAAGCATGTCCTTTCTTTTTGGCATAAACAAGTATTTTCCATCTTTTGCCTTTGACTTCTCTCGCACAACCATTCCTCAACAACATAATCAGTCAGGCACTCTCCCAACCATTGGTTCCGCCTTTTCCACTCTTACTTCCTTCTACACTATTTTGTTCCATCTACCAATCAACAAGCTCCAACCTCTCAAAATATTCTTGAAGATGTTCAATCTCCCAAACGGACAAAGATTGAGAAAGATACATCCAAAACAAGAAATGATATCCCAAATATATTTATTGCTCTTCAAACTATAATTGATCAACAAATTCATCAAGATTAGGAAAACTCTAATCTAAGGGATTGGATGGTTACACAAGCTGCTCCAAAACTAGGGTCCACCTCTTCCAACTCCTCATTTGTCCTTTCTTGATCTGCCAAGACCCATAATATCCTCATCCTCTGATGGTTTTTCCCATCTCTGTCATTCTGATTGGTTTTCCGTGTTTTCATCGTGCCTCTTTTTGTTGTGACAAAGGGGGAGAAGAAAAAGTAGATTTGAGTTTTAAGAAGTATTTTTGAAAAATAACTCCTTATGTACTTCTTCACTTTAATTTTTCTGCAAGTTTTTTTTTCATCTTGAACCATATGTATGGATTCTTATGATGTTTGATTAATGAAGAAAAAATATGTTAAAAAAATTAACTAAAAATATTTTGAGGGAGAGCTTTTTAACAAATAGATTCTATATTATATCATAATTAAACAAGAATCAAAATTAAATCTAATTAACATGTTTGTATCATAAAAAATGGGAGATTGTTGAGGCAAAATCCACAATTAATTGTTTTAAGGATAATCAAATAGTTAATTAATCACTAATTATGATTCTGATCATATTGCTATTTAACTTGTGTTTTTCAGTGATTTATTTAAAGATAGGTGATCAAATATTTTCATGCAAAAATCATGTGGCTCTCCTTGAAAGAAATTGAGAACATTATTTACATCTCATATCATGCCCTATATAGACCATGATCCACTTTACAAAAACGCAAGAGTTTTTTATGAATCTTCAACATCAATAACAAAATGAACCGAGGAATGATCAGAAGAACATTATGGATGCTCCTTATTAAAGAAAAGTCAACACAGATCATTTTCTATAGTATGAACTACAAATTAAGAGTATCAAAGCTGCTTAAATCAGTGGTTCAAATTAAGAGTATCAAAGCTGCTTAAATCAGTGGTTCAACTTAAGAGTATCAAAGCTGCTTAAGAGTAACAAATTAAGAGTATCAAAGCTGCTTAAAAGTTGAAAACCTAACCCTAATCATGCAAAGACGAAACTAACAGATTTAAAACAACAAAGACGAAAAAAGACAGTTTTTAAAAACGAGATTAAAAAGTTTAGAACGAAAAGTTAGAGAGTTGAGAAATAAGAGATAATAAGTGATAACTTGGAGTGGACGTTGGCCGCCACTGACCACAGTTGGCCGCCGTTGAGGATTGAAGGAATTAGGGTTTGTTGGTGTGAAGAACTAGAGTTCGTGAGAGGATGATGATGATGATGAGAGAGTGAAATTAGGTTGTAGGTGGGATTGTGAGACTCTGATTGAAATTAAGGTTGAATTATATTAGTGGGCCAAATCAAATTGGGCTTGGTGAACCCATTCCAACACTTAATAATAAATACTATAAACTGTTATCGGGCGGGTCGGTCACTGTCGGTCCAAAATCCATAACCCGAACCCGCCAGTGTCTATTCTATTGAACCCTTCAATTCTACCCGTATGACCTGTTGGACCCGGTCCAACCCGCCCAATTCACCTCACCCATTGCAGCCCGAGCGGTATTGGGCGAGCCCATCTCATTTGTCCAGTCCTAAATACAACATTATCTAACAACTTCGATATTGAATTTCTGTATGTGAATATTAATTTACTTCTGCATTATTTATGATATTGCTAATATTGTATTAATTTTTTATTCTTCTATTAATAGGTTGTGGGAGATAAGCTAAAATATTTTTTTTTTGTCTTTTTTAAAAACAAAAGGACACAATGATACTTACATCATGCTGATATGAAAAGGCATCAAGTGAAGTCTATGAAGATAATACATTTAATGTCTCATCAGGAAGTCCATGGTTCCTATTGCATCTTTATCTAGTTATAGTTGTTATCCAAATTTCATATGCAATGAAGTTTAAATGTAAAAATATTAGTGCTGGTATTTCTAAATCTCTTTCGGTGAACTTTTTTTTAAACTAAGGCATTTATTGAAATCGAATATTTAACTAAGTAACTGAGTAAACGACAGAAGAACATGGTGCAAAATCTGAAATAGTAGAACAAATATTATTAAATAAGTAAAGTCTAAAGTTGACTTTTAATGGATTATTTTTTAAACCCAAGGTGAAGTTGTTGTCGATTCTCTTTTCAATTTGTACAACCTGAATTAGCAAGAACTTTATTCCACAATAATCTTCTTCATTCAACTAATGTTGATTACACATTGTAGCAAGGTTTTTCTGAAAGAAAAAAAAATTAAGAAAGAGAGAAATCTGTGATATTTTTCAACTTGCCTACAAATCAATAAATTTATTTTTTGTTGTTGTTATTCATGTATCATTTTATCAATTCGTTTATAAAAAAAAGACTACAAAGTATTTTAACTTAAGTAACATTTTTGTTTTTGATATTCACGGTACAATACTAAAAATAAAAAATATCACAATTAATTATATAGTTGAATTTAGATATAATTTAAAACTAAAAAAAATAATAATTTGGAATATTCTATTTATTTTTTATATAATTATAATATTCAATGAATATCCAATCAGTATGATTTAATTCATTTTAAATAATTAATATTGTACATATATAATATAATTAATTTTTTTACTAAATTGAAAGGATTTTGAAAAACTTGTACTTGTATCTATTTAATAAATATTATTAATTTTTTATTCCAGAAAATAAATAGTTGTTTTAGGTCGTCATCCTTTCGGACCTTTCTGTGTGAGAGTATATATAACATAAAACATTTGTTGCAGATAACACATTCACTCATTGCTATAAAGTTGTACCAGTTCTACTTCTCTCCATTGCAGTGTAGTGGAAAAAAAAATGGATGCAAAAGATGAAGATTTAAAGTCTCGGGTAAGTCTGAAAACAACAATCATATATATATATATATATATACATTTTTCTAATTCAACTCTCCATTTTATTTTAATTGCTTTCAATGTATAAGTGTTCTCTATACTTTACTCTCAATTGGCTGCACCTGTTGAGCTTGTGGCACAGAATTCGGTTCATTTCCCATATAACACATTCTTAGGGTGGGGCGAGGAACGATAAATGTGACTAAAAAACAGTGTGTTTGGTTTTACTGTGAAAAATTGATTTTCAACGAATTGATTTTATGTAAAAGTTTGTTCAATATAAAATACATTCAAGAAAATGACAATTCAACAAAAATTTGGTGTGTGAAGTCAAAAACTATAAATCTAAACTTCAACTTAAAATTAATTCTGGAGATAAAATTAATTTTACACTTTTAAAATTAATTTTGACTCTTCTAAAATTAAAACCAAACATACACTGAACATCTGAGAGGAGATTAGTCATGAGCAGATCTAAATGACCTAAGCTTGTGGGGATACTTTGTAAATCCATTGGGGGAGTCAAATGCCCTAATTTCGGTGGATTCCTAAAAAACTACTTGTTTTTGTTTAATTTTTTTAATTGGAATAGGCTGTTCAACTTCATGAGCATGACGAGGAGAGTTTGACTTACACAAGGGATGGTTCAGTTGATTTTTATGGAAAACCAGCTTTGAATGACAGGACTGGTGGATGGAAGAGTGTTACATTGTTGTTAGGTATCCACATCCTCCTTCTTTATATTTATGATTTTTTATTATTATCGCCATGTTTGGATTGGTTAATTTACTCCTATATGCATTTGTGAGATTGTTTGAAAGAGTATATGGAAACAACCTATAACATATCTATAAGCTGTTTTCAGTCTATTTCCATATGTTCTTTTAGATAATTTATGAAAACAACTTATAGCTTATATTAAAATAATTTGACTTTTTTTCCCTCTTTTGTTATAGAAATAGGTTATACATAAGCACTTATATGATATGCGCTTATGCTATACGAAAATTAAATTTTTATTCAAACAGGGCCCATATTTTATTAATTATATATAAAATTGTAAAATTGTGACAGTGAATCAAGGACTGGTTGCATTAGCTTTCTCAGGAGTGGAGGCAAATTTGGTTCTCTTCTCAAAGTTAGTTTTGAAACAAAGTAATGTTGAGGCTGCAAACACTTTTAGCATATGGATGGGAACTACCTATTTCTTCTCTTTACTTGGAGCTTTACTTAGTGACTCATATCTAGGAAGATATCTCACTTGCATAATATTCCAAATTGTGTTCATCATAGTAAGTAATCAACATGGTAATTCAAACTAAACATTCACACACAACTATACATATGTTATTTTTAATTTGAAATTTGGATGAATCTAGAATTAACAAGAGATGCCATAATATCTATTGAAAAATTTCTGTGGTGCTGTTACTAAATAGTCCCTTGTACTTAGGTGTATTTAATATTAACTTTTTGCATTTCAATATAAATTAGTAGTATTAATAGGGGTAAATTTGGAAAAAGAATAATAACCGCATCTAGTAACTTGCATAGGGGTTTATATTTAGGGACAAAAAACATTCCAATGGGAGCTTATAATTAGGGACGAAGGGAGTAGAAAAGTGTGAAATATAGCAAGAAGTGTGTATTAATTAGGAAGCTCTTAGAATTGTGATTAGAGTTGTCTATTTGGACTTGTAAGTTGTAAATATCCTCTTGTACCTAACATTTGATATCAAGAAAATTGTAAATTTTTTCATATAAACACTTTCCTTGATCTAAAAAGTAGTATTAAGAGTTTGGTTTGTGTTGTAAGAGTTAAGAGACGGCATGCCGTGACTATACTATTTTCCACTTTCCGCTTCTTACAAAAGATAGTTATGAAAAATAGTGTATTCCCATGAAAGCATTGCGTGGCTCTCAAGATGTATGGGAGATTGTGGAGAAATGATATAATGAGCCACAAGTTAAAGAGAGGTTGTCTCTAAATGAGGAGATTTTGTCAAAGACAAGGAAGTGAATTCAGTTCGAAGGAGTTCAATAAATTTTGTGCAGCTCATGGAATTCCTTGTCATTGACAATTTCTCGATCTCCACAACAAGATGGAATAGCTATTAGAAATAATGGAACTATTTTGATTATGGCGTAATGCATGCAAAATCCAAAAGATTCCTTAGGAGTTTTGGGTTGAAGCAGTTGTTTGTGCGCTCTATTTGTCTTATCGCTCTCCAACATCAAATGTCAAAAACCAAACTTTTCAAGCTTGATGATTGAAGAGTGATCCAAGCTTGATGATCGAAGAGTGATCCAAGCTTGATGATTGAAGCATCAAACGCGTCTTTACTGGCTATGATTCACATTTCTAAAGGCTACAAGTTGTACAACCCATCTGACAGAAATGTGGTGGTGAGTCGTGATGTTGAATTTGATGTAGATACTAAAGAGAGGTGGTAAAAACCGAAACCAGACTTGTTGCCAAAGGGTGCAAGAAAAAACAAGTTTATGCAATATCACAAATACGAATATAATTTGGACGTCCAAAATGAAGTGGAAAATCTATCAACTTGATATGAATTTGGAATTCCTAAATGAGGTAATTTGAAAGAAAAGGTCTACATTGAGCAACCATTCTGCTATGTCTTTAGAGGAGATGAAGATGAAATCCAGACATTGAAGAGAGCTTTGCATGGACTCAGAGCAAGACCCTGCATAAAGGAGAAAATCTCAAATTAAGGGGGAACAATGTCGTTAATAATCTGAAATTTGGATGAATCTACAATTATTTAGAGATGACATAATATCTATTTAAAAATATAGACATAATATTTTTTATGAAGCAACAGGTAGGAGTGGTGCAATACAAATTGGGTCTAAAGTTTATTATAGAAAAGTGTGAAATGTATCTAGAAACATGTATTAATTAGTATGCTCTTAGAATTGTGTCTAGAGTTATCTACTTCTATATATAAACACCCCATTGTACTTGGCATTTGATATCAAGTAAATTGTGAATTCTCTCTTAGAAACTTTTTCCTTCCTCAAACAGTATCAACAAATGCAACTATATTATTAATACTTTTTTTCTTTTTTCTCTTTTGTCAACATAATTCAAAAAGCACATAAGAAGTCTAGATTAGAGTTCAAAATAGACTTTTCAGATTATTCTTTTGGGACAAATCTTATGTCTGTTGCTCTGTGCTTTATGTGTTGTATTTAATGTTATTTAATTAAAATATGAGAAGTGGTTCTTAGTAATAATAACTTAATATACAAACATCCGTTTTTTCTTAACATCACCATTTAACTTGAAATATGTATGTGTTTAATTTTGACAAACTGTCAGTATAATTTTTTTTATAATGTCAACAAATTGTAACTAATCACATATGTGACTTTAGAAATAATTATGATAAAAATCAAACATTTTTAGTTATCCGACGATTATGATTGACACTGTAAAAAATCTTTAAACTGTTAGTGTATATGAATTAAATCCAATATAAAAAAAATTTACTTGTTATGTTGTGATTGTCCAATAGGAAAAATATTACACATAAATTCTTATTCTTTCTAAGAGGATCAATAACTTAATTAGGCAGGCAATGCTCTATGAATAAATCTTTCATGTTTGTAGCAATGTTGAAATAAAAAAATATCTATCCTAAAGTTCTATTTTCCTTTACTTTTATGCAGGGACTGGTGCTATTATCTTTTTCAACTCACTTCCTTTTACTTAAACCTCAGGGTTGTGGACAAATAGAATTACCATGTGAATCAGATACACACAATCAATTTCCAATATTTTACATATCAATATATCTAATTGCTCTAGGAAGTGGAACTGCTGATCCTGCAATAGCAACATTTGGTGCTGATCAATTTGATGAGGAAGAACCTAAAGAACAAAGATCAAAGGCATTAATTTATGGATACTTTTATGTGGCACTGAATTTGGGATCTTTGGTGGCTGAGACTGTATTAGCTTACATAGAGACTACAGGACATTGGGTGCTTGGATTTTGGATATGTACTGGTTGTGCAAGTGTTTCCTTTCTTGTGTTGTTGAGTGGAACTCTTAGATACAGACACTATAAGACTTTTGGAAACCCTTTTTCTAAGTTAACAAAAGTAGTTGTGTCCTTTTTGAGGAAAATGAAATTTCAAATAAACTCAATTGAAGAAGGACTCTATGGTATTGAAGGGGACGATACTTGTGTTCGGAGAATGCACCACACAAATGGCCTAAGGTAAGTCTCTTATGAACATATTGTGCATTTTTTTATGATCAAAATATCTTAAATTAAAATGAGTAAAATGGGCTCTGAAATTCAAATACAAGAGAACAAACTTCAAGAAGAATATATGGACAAATCTTCATACAATCTATTGAGTTAAGACATCAATCTGAAAAACATCTATTAGAATCCCTGCCCACCTTATTAGTATACCAATTCCAGAAAAGGCTTAATGCGACCTAACACTATTAGCATACTGAAAGTTCAAGAAGTATAAAATTGCTTAGAACTAGAATTTTAATAGTCTAAGAGTGCAGAGGAATTGGAGAAGAGAGTGAATGAGAAGAAATTGAGGCAAACCTGCGCTGTTTCCGAATATATATATAGCATACCAATGGCCTAGGCGGTCGGAAAACTCAATGGTCATATGAGGTCGCCAGTAAAAATGTACTACTTTTCCATGGGCCTAGGCCGCCGGAAATGAAGAAAATTGAACTTTTAGCTTTTTGTGCGCATTTCATTTTGTGGGGCTGCCAAAATTTCTATCTTGAGCTTTCAGGAAAATGGCTGTCGGAATGTTGACCTTTTGAATATCCAGAAAATTGCGGCAAATCTTTACATAGGCTATGGTCGCCATAAGTTAATTTTGGTACTTTCTGAGGGCCATTGCAACCAGAAAGTCTGTTGGAATCATGTCTTCACCTTTCTGGCGGCTCCGATTGCCAGAAGTACTGCCGGGCACTTGGCCACCAGTATTTGTTTGTAGGAAAGCAGCAATTTTCTTGAAGTGGTAAGAAAGAGTTACTTCTAAGGTTGAGCTAACTGATTCATTGTGTATTAAATGAACTAGATTTTACATTTAATTTAAGCAATGATTTTCCTACTTAAACCAAATTGGTGCACCACTGTTTTGACGTTTGTCATTTGTTCTTGTGAAAATCCTTTGAGAGAGAGATAGTTGATATGTTAAGGAAAAGTGAAAAATAGAGGCCATTGCATTCTTGTTAGCAATACAATGTGTTGCAAGTTGTGAAGTACTCTATTAATTATCCCCTTTTTTAGTAAAAGGATAACAAATATGTCAACGTAGGTTGCTCCAATTGGTAAGCATTCAACTCATATCTTACAAGGTGAGTTTGAATTCTGCTGACGATATGTGGACTTCGTTAGTGGATAATATATAAGTACCTCTATCAATTCTCTCATAGACTTGAGGTTTTCTCTTACCCTGGTGAGCCTTCGAGATTCAACTCACTTCAAATTTTTCCACAAAAAATAAAAAAGATAACAAATATGAGGAAAGCATCTTAACAATTTTATTTTCAATATTTTTCTAATTTTCTTTATTCATTTTGTTTTGGTAACAAACAGGTTTCTTGATAGAGCTGCTATTGTTTCTCATGAGGCAAATGAGATGTTGCTAGGAAAAGGCCAAAAATCATACAAATGGAATTTTTGCAGTATAACGCAAAACGAAAGGATGAAATATATTTTAAGAGTTTTACCAATATGGTTTTGCACCATCTTCTCCTCTAGTGTCTTCATACAAATGCTTTCTCTTTTTGTTGAGCAAGGTTCAACAATGGACACAACATTTTTAAAGTTTCAAATCCCTCCTGCAAGCATGACAGCATTCGATATCATAAACACATCGACATTCATAATCTTATTCGATGTTCTCATCATTCCATTGTATGTAAAAGTGATGAAAAGGTCTCCAAAACTTCCTAGCGAGCTTCAAAGTATCGGCATCGGTTTCGCCATCGCAACAATAACATTGATTGTTGCTGGTTTTGTAGAGAAGAAAAGACTCATTTTTGCTAGTGACAATGGTGAAGAGACAAGTTCTTTGAGCATTTTTTGGTTGATACCACAGTACATGCTTTTAGGAGTAGCAGAAGCTTTTGTATCAGTTGCGCAAATGAACTTTTTCACATCACAAACACCCGATGGATTGGAAAGCTTGGGAATGGGGCTATCTATGTTTTCATCAGCACTTGGTTGTTATGTTGGTAACATTATTTTGACTGTGGTGAATAAAATTACATCAAGTCAAGGACAACATGGATGGGTTTCACCTAATCTAAATGATGGTCATTTAGATCGGTATTACTTTTTGATAGCATTTTTAATAGTTATTGTCTTGATGTTGTATATTGTATGTGCCAAAAGATACAAGGGCATATAATTATAGAATAGATAAGAGCAATTAGAGGGAGTTGTAATTTGATTTGATAGAATGGAGGGAAAATGTTTTGGTAGACTATTCATTGACAGAATAAAAAGTTAAGTAGATTATCATGTTTGTCATGGGAATTTAGTATATATGCTTTTTTAATGGTTTGTTCTTATATGGAAAAAGATTCTTAAGAACATCAAATCAAATTATAGAGCTTAAATACTTGTAATCCAATCAATAAATGGGAATTAGGGGGCTGTTTTTTACTTCTTATTTCCTGTTGTCATTTTATTTCAACTAATAAATATATGGGTTTAATGACTATATACAATTAGTGTAAATATTTTTACATCGACTACAAATACAAGTCGTTGATTGATAATTATTTGACAGTGAAAGTTATAACTATATAGTGAGATGACGAAATCAATGGCTACCATTCAATGTCACGGTAAAATTACTTTACATTGTTAATATTACTTTACATTGTTAATGTAAAATTAATTTACATTGATACTTTGATAGTACAACTTTCTTTCACTATTTTTTTCTGACAAATTTTTAAATAGAGGATATTAGTTTTGTTTATTCAATTGAAAATCAAATTTTTTAAAGCAGCACCAATTTAAATAAATTTTGTTTAAAAATAGTAGTACACTAGGTTTTTAAAGCATTTGTGATTGGTTTTAGTGGTATGAGACTAAAACACATTAAGTAAATACTTATAAGTTTAATCTCTCCTTGTTCAAGATTAGTCACATTTTAACCGTAATGGAAAGTTTGTTAAAATAATACAATTAAGGGACTAAAATACATTAAGCAAATGGTCATAAGTTTAATTGTGATGCATAATTTGTTAAAATAATATGATTAATAAAAAATAAAGTTATAAAAACAAAGTTATAATACATATAGAAGAGACAATTTTATATCCTAACTCACAAGGCAAATGCCGATATTGTTAATTTAGATGTCATGTCCCGAGTTTGAACCCGGGACCTCGCAGTTTTGAGTTAATTATCTCGTTAGTATCATTGCAGGGAGACAAATGTAAATCTCTTTATAAGTGTTCAATGAACTCTAAGGTTTTTTCTATCTTGTAATGGGGTGTCAATCTTACACCCTAGATTTTTTTCATTATGCAAGTAAAATTTTGTATGGTGAGTTGTTGGGTTGAACTGCTATGAGCCAATTTGATGACCCAACAAATCCAATTTAACAAAAGTCGGGTGGATGTTTTTCCAACCCCAAAAAACTAAGGTAATTTATTACATAAAGTTGTCTTTTGTACCCCCAATTAACCCTCTACCCCCCATTTAAATTTTTTTAGGTTGAAATATCCAAAATACCCTTACAAAAAATTTCAAAAATGAAATTTCCGGTATTGATTTATAACTACGGAAAATTTGAAATTTTCGAGATATTCACCGGAAATTTCATTTCTCATTGAAATTTCTGGAACAGTTTTGTATTTTTTTTTTTTTTTTTTGTATTTTTTACATAATTTTTACATTTTTCATTCAATTTTTATAGTGAGGACCAGAGGAGCAAAAACAGACGTTGAGCATTCTCGAGTTCAACCTCCTACACAATCAAATAGGAGAGCTGCAGTTGAAAAAAGAAGAAAGAGGAACGGAGAAATGCAGGCGCATGAGTTTGAGCAAAATCCTGCATTTGATGAAGAACAGGATCAACAACAACAGAGAGATCATGCGTTTGATGATGAACATGATCAACAGCACCGGTTTGAACACAAGCATCATCAACAACCTGAAGAACCTATATTTCCTAGAGGTCCTTACGATCTTTCTGTCCTTAAGGAGTATGAGCACCATATTGCAATTAATGTTTGGAATGGACAGGTTAGTAAATTATTTATTTTATTATATATTATAAAGTAGAAAAATATGTGTATTTTAATATATTTGTAGTATAGGTTATTACAAAGTTGATTTTAGGATAAATGTAAGTTGATTTTAGGTTATTACAAAGCTGATTTTAATGAAATAATTGTATATTTAGATTATACGTTATTGTGTGTTATTTTTAATTAAATAGGATAGACGTGCCTTAAACATTGTTTCAAATGGAAAAAAGGAAGACAAATTCATTGATATCAGATATGTATTACCTGCTCAGACAGATAATTGGATTATTATATCTGAATTACGTCATCTGCAAAGATGTAGTTTGCACATGATTGACGGTAATCTAATATCTGCTTTTGCTGAGAGATGGCACACAGAGACTAGCTCATTTCACCTGCCATTTGGTGAAATGACTATTACTCTTGACAATGTTATGAGTATTTTGAGCATCCCATGTTATGGAGAGTTTTTTACACCTCCCGCTAATGTCAATGAAGATTTGGCAATTGTTGCTGCTGTTGAGTTATTGGGAGTTGATTATGATAAAGCTGTAATTGAAACTAGGACCAATAGAGGTGCCTCATATAGTTTTGAGTGGTTGAAAGCTGTATTTTTTAAGCAACTTCATGAAGGACGATATGACTGTGCATCGAGGGTATACCTACTTCACTTGGCAGGGTGTACCATTCTAGCTGATAAAAGTTTTACCCTTGTATTTGCAAAATATTTGTTTCTTTTTCAAGACCTTGATACTTGTGGTAAATGGGCATGGGGACCAGCTGCACTTGTTGTTTTATATGACTATCTTTCGTACAAGGCCTACAACGAAGCAGATTGGAGGATATTTGTCTCTATTTCAGGTACTATTATATTTGTTATACTTATTATATTGTTAATTTGATAAGATGCTTATTTAATTATCTGTATTTTTTTTAAAATTATTTACATACATGGATTTATGAGCATTTCCTTGACATTTGTAAACGGGATATGAATGAGCCTATATCTTTAATGCCACAGATGCTTCGATGGACTGCAGAACAAACATCTCGGAACATTGCATACTACAGAGCAAAGTTGGATGCTTTGAGGGATACTAATATTATCTGGACGCCGAATTACGATGCGAACTCTATGACACGATTTTCGTCTGTGTCGTTGTTTACAGGATACATTCTTTGGTGTTCCACGATGGTATCGTATTTTCCAGAGAGGTGCACACGTCAGTTTGGGTATACTCAACACATCCCTCCTACACCACCGATGCTCGTTGTACGTGATGTTGATGTTGAATGGAGTATGTACAGGAACTCTGTATGATCACTTCATACTAAATTGCATCCAACTGCATATCCACATGAGTGTGTTGAGGGATACGTTCAGTGGTACTATAAGATATCTCATCCTCGGATGATCCATTACATTGCTGTAGATGATGGTGTTGGTCCTAGTTATGATGCTGATGTTGGTCGTAGTCCTAGTCATGATGTTGGTTCCGATAATAGGTGTACACGGTGTCATGAAATGGGTGGTCTTATACAACAGAGTTTAGATTTATATATGGGTGATCCTAAAGATGAGATGTGTGTCTTACTAGAGAGAGCTTTACACATTTTTAGAGGAGGAGATTATTAGTAGTATTATAGTTGTATTTTTGTTGTCTTATTTTATTATTTAAACTTATTCAGACTTATCTTTATGCGTGTCTTATTCAAACTTATTATTGATTTATCTTATTTATTGTCTTGTTTTATTGTTGTCTTATTTATTTAAATGATTTAAAGTTATATGAATGAATTTTGTTATAATTGAAAACAACATATATATTGAGTGAATCTTGTTACAATTGAAAACAACATATAAATCACAAGTGTCAATCATCTACCAAAGACATATAATATGATATATTATCTAAATCTAATGAACTCCAATGTTGTAGACGTCCTACATAAGCTATATCCCATGATGTAGACTCATCATTACGGTGCTTCTTCCAATGTCATGCAAGTGGAGGTAACAGACATGCAAATTTCAATTTAACTTGAACTCAATAACTTTCATTAACAAAACCAATGTTGATAATACGATCACATGACAGGTCTCCATTGTATGCGCCCCTTAAAGGGAAAAAAGTCAAACAAAATGTTTGTCCCAATGTAACAAGAACAAGATTATATTTTAAAGCTATCACGTAACCCATATCAAGAATGCTCATCCACTTTTCGTTGGGTTGGTTTTCCAACTCAGTTATAAGTAAAGAGTTTGTCGCTTCTTGCAAACGTTCCTGGAATAATGCAACATATAAATTAGGTTTTGACTTAATCTCTGTATACAACTGTCGACGCACAATGCTCCAATATTCTTCACTATGACCAAGTAAAACAGCAATAGCACGATATCCACAGTTTCCATCTGCTTTAACATTAACTATGTCTTCAATATATGGATGAATTAAAGGAGGAAACTCGTCGAAATATTTTCTAACTTGACTCTTCATAGGTGCTTGCTGGGAGACTTGTTTGGATGCTTGTTGAGAAACTTGAGTATTTGCATCAACATACTCAAAGTATCAAAGGTCACGATATACATCAAATTCCTTCAGCTTATTGCTTTTTTTTCCTCTTAACACCACCTTTTGTTTTGATCTTATCTAGTGGTGCACACATTGATGTTGTCTTTGGATGTGCTATTTCACGCAACTTGATCTTTAATGCCCTACTTCCAGCAACATTAAGTGTTTTCCAAATTATATTCATCTCCGATGTAATGTTCAACTCTAAATCATTTGCCAACATGTCTTCCTCTTGATCACTATTCATGGTTAATTTCCTCCAATGTATATGAACAACATCTAATGGGATTGGAACATCTTCCAGCTTTTATCGTGTCAACTCACATGCAAAAGGTAATCTATGAGTGTTTCTAAGTATACAACAACACACAACTTTGTCATTACCGACATAGTTGACTCTCTTATATTCATGAACAATATCAGCTAAGGCTTTCTGGGATACAACCCAAGTCAATTTCTCATAAAATGGATTGTTGTGTATATGCTCTTTTCGGTCCTTACTTATCTCAAATGAACCTTTTATCTTAATAATGTGAAACTTCAACATTGTCATTCATACTATTTCATGCCTTACAGAAATCTCCTTTACTGTGTTCCTAAAATTTCTTCAATGACCAATGAACAGACTCAACCCTAATATTCAAACAAAAAAAATATTTGATATTATTTCAATAAAAATTATATCATGCTTGTTTAATCCTATATAAGCATAAATATAATACAAAGTGCAAAGTTTTAATGACATACCTATTAGTCGTAGTATTTCCCAGATGCAATACTCAATTGGTCCATATTTCAACAAATCTTTCCTTATGAGGATTCAACCATGTGTCTCTGACGTAGTCAAAGAAAATAATATTATCAACACATGTTTGCTCAAACATTTGCAGAAGTTCCTCGTACTCCTTCTCTTCAGAACAATAAACAATTTTCCTCCACAACTCAAAAATGGGTTCCTACATATCTTTCTTTAATATATATTGTTTGCATTTGGCTCCAATATTTTTGTTAATATGAAGTTGACAAAGTGAATTTGTTGAAGATAGAAATACAACTTCAATTGCATTCATTAAAGCAAGTTCTCTGTCAGTCACGATCACCCGAGGAAATGAGGTGTTTGAAACAAACAACTCTAACTTCTCCAATGCCCAAAAAAAAGTTGTCTTGACATTCAGAATCCATATAAGCAAATGCAACATTAAATGTCAACCCAGTTGAAGTTACACCAACAATTTCAAACATTGGTAACCTATACGTGTTGGTTTTGTAGGTGTTATCCATGATCAATATAAGATGAAACATGTTCAACAAAGTTATTGAATCTGGGTGCGTCCAAAACATGTCCCTCACAATGTTGGAGTCTCCATGAGTCTTACTCCAACAAGTATACTTCTCAGCTTCAAGTAACTTCAACAAATGTTGCATATCAGTTCTAGGTCCTTTCAAATTCTTCCTGTATGTTCTTCGTCGCTTGTAAATTTGATAGATATTAGTCACATTCTCCGTATCTCGATCTCTCAAAGATGACAAGGTGTGTCTCGGTGCAACGTGATGCTTTTTCAACTCGTCAACATGTTTCTTATCTTCTTATTTTAAGCGTCTCATAAATGCATTATTCTCAAAAGTAGCTACTAACTCATGGTTGTGAAGTCCACGCATTAAACTAATAATCCATCCTTCAACATTTTTCAATGGTCTCGATCTAAGTTTAAACGGACAACCACACCTTTTAGTTGAAGTACTTGTGTTACTTTTATTTGACTTATATTTTCCACCTCTATCACAACCGAGAATTAATTTTGACTTCATTCCTCTCTTTCCGGTCTCTACGTCAGATCGAGTAATGATAATTGCTACTCGATTTTGTCGACCGACCTCTCTTGCCCAAGACAGTTTCTCGTGACTCAAAAATTTAATCAGTTGTGAATGTTTCAATTAAATCTATAAATATTGGTTGTGTTTTTTTCATCTCTATTTAAAAAAAAAATAGCATACCGGATTTTTGAAATTTTCGGTTAAATATAATAACTATCGAAAATTTCAAAAATTTAAAATTTCCGGTAAAGAAAATAATACTACCGGATATTTCAAAAATTTGAAATTTCTAATAAATTACACTGCTGAAAGTGTGTTTTCAGTGGTGTTTTTCATTTGTGAGCAAATAATGAAGGTGAATGACTGATCACCAAAAAAATCAGATTGCCTTAAGTACTTGGTTGGTTCGATTAGGATTATTCTAAACTTGGTGTATTTAATTGAGTATTGAGTTTGGGATAAATGAAATCGAAAGTAATATGAACATTGTGACTTGTGAGTCATTCTAATTAAGCTTGCATGAGCTTAATTATGAGAAGAGAGCTTTTTGGAATTCGAAAGACAAAATTGTAATTTTATTTTTTGAACTTTTTTATTTCATTAATTTTTCTATTGTGTAATTATGCTTTTGGAGGTAGTACACAAATCTTAAAAAGTAAATTGTTATTTTAACACTTTTAAATATATCGAGTGGTATTTTCTTCCATTATTTTCTATTGTGATAATTTATTTTTTCTTTTCTTTTTAGTAGTTATACTCAAATTGTATAATTTTGATTGTTTTATCATTAAATCAAATTGTTCCACCTATGCGAACTCAAATTTTATCGAGTTGTTTTTTATTCGGGTCACCCATTAACTTTTAAAAACCCAAACCATTGAAATTTTGTTTGATTTCAGACAAAAAAAAGTATCCTATATTTTCCCCCAACTAAAACCAATCCAACCCTTTTGTATAAATTTCTTTTTATTATAGTTTTTGTATAATTTTGTTTACACTAAAAAATAAGTAGTCAAATCATGTATTACTCACTAGGATGAAGTGAAATATATTGGTTATAAGTTGCATTACCATCAACTGGAGTTGGAATCAACTGATGCAGAATCGGCTCACAGTTAAATTGGTTATCGTTTGACAATTGATTATGTTCAGAAGAGTATTTTAAACATAAAAATTATAAACACTGATCATTAGTGACTGAAATTTTAATCTTTGTTGTGGACATATTTGAGTTTGTAAAGAAGCATCTAAAGATTGCTTTTATTAAAGAATGATGATGCCTCTGAATATTTGCTTCTGATAAGAACATAATGACTGGTTAAACATTTTCCAGGTGTGCCTCTAATAAAATTGAATTTTTTTGCCTCTAATAAAACTAAATTTGATTAGAACAATTGTGATATTGTCTTATGTTTCAAATCAAACATATTATGAAAGGGAGCTTTGCTAAATCCTTGCTGAACTGTTTTTTATTTTAAATAAAAAATTATTCACATAAATGGATGGATGTTTGTCATTATAAAAATAGAAGAGATTGTGAGAACAATAATGACGAATAATTCTTACCGACTATTCCAAAAATAATAAAATTTATTTATGTTTATTTAGAAATTAAAATAATATTATTTTAAAATTTTAAAATTAAATAATCTAGGCAATTATGGGTCTTATTTTTTCAAAATGGATAGGGATGCGCTAAAAAGTTCGTTGTACTATTGGGATATTACAAAATGCTTCAAAATAATCGCTTTTTTGTTTCAAAAATAACACCATGTGAATCTTGAAAAATTATCAACAATAACAAAGTCATATTTCATTCCTCCTAGACTTAAAGTTTTGATAAAGCCAAAAAATTAAATGTGAAGTAATTCAAGAAGTTTTTTAATTTTCTTTTGCACAAGTTTCACACTCTTTATCTTTTTCAATGGACATAAAGCAAGACTTGACAAGTAATTCTTCCAAATATAAAACATAAATATTTTCATTCTTAAACCAAAAAAAAAAAAAAAAACTTTTACCAGAAGATGATGTTTGTGTAACCTCGCATATGCTGAGTTTAAAAATAAATTCAAAACCAATATCACATAATTTAAACATGCTTAGCAAATATGTTTTAAACCTTCAAAATATTGAACATCTTTAATTTTTGCAGAATCATTTTTTTCAATAATACATTTTCCTTTAATATAAGCTTGATCATTGTTTTCCAATGTCACCAATCCTCCATCTTTCTTGAACAACTATGTTTTGCAGAAACATTGTTTATCTCATGTCATATGTCTTGAACAACTATTGTCTAAGTACCATGGTTTTTTCTTGGCATTTTGAAAATCAACTTGCATTAGAAATTAGCGAGTTTTTAGGTATCCATATTGACTTAGGTCTTAGAGGGTTAGTCTTTTCAAAAGATCTTCTCTTAATATAGTGGTATATTTTAGAATGGCCAACTTTGGAGAAGCAATAACATTTGTTTTTCTTAAGAGATCGTTCTTATGATAGAAAGATAGATCAACATGTCTAGTCTTATTATTGTATGCACATTTAGTTTAAGTTTTTTCTTCCTTCTATTTGGGTTCAAAAATATTTTCATAATGTTTTTGTTTTTGAGATATGTCAAAGTCTATACTAACTTTAAACTTTAGAATGTTCTAGAGAATATCTTTTGCTTGCTTCATTTAAAGTTTTTTGCTGCTCATACATTTTGAAATGAGAGTCTTGTAATCTTGAAATGACGTTTATGAATTCAACATTCATGACTTGTAATTTCTCTTTTTCTTCCTTTTCTTTTTGAAATTGTTCTTTTATAAAATCACATTTTTTTAGAAAGTGTTTGAATCATTTAAAAGATTTTTTTTGCAATGTCACATTCGTCAACTATTTCACTTTCTTCCCTGCTTAAAGCACCAAATAAAAATAATTGAGCTTTAGAGTTTAGGAGTACCTTAGCTTTCTCATGTTCTGTCCATACTACTTTAGGTTTTTCATTTGAGATTTGATCATTTTGATTTACTCTTGGCACAAAATTTTCGTCAATGATTATGCGCCGCGTTCCTATATCTTGGGATCTAAGGAACATCTGCATCTTTTCTTTCTAAAAATAATAATATGATACACCAAAATAAGATAGTTTAATTATTTGATGATCCTCCTTCAACAATATATTTGACTTTTGACATTGCTTCTTCTAGCTAAATATCTTCCTCTAACACTTGTTAAGTTGTCAAGTTTAAAGGCAGAGTTTTGATGCCAATTGAAGTAGCAATAAAGTCACTAGAAAGGGAGGGGGTTGAATTGTTACCCCTTTTTGATAACTAGAACATTCTAGATGAGTTAAGTTTACAAATAAAGTAAATCAGTGCAATAACAAGTAAAATGTGATATATGACTGAAAGATATTTAAAAGATAAGGGATAAGATCACATATTAGATATATATTAGTTTACTCAACTCGAGTTATGTTCAGGTCTCACAAATTGTGATATTTTCACTAATGTGCTCAACACAAAATGTTATGTCTTTGCACTTTCTTTCTTGGTCAAACCTTAATCAACTACAACTTTCTTTTTTTAATTCAGAAATAATTTTTACAATTACCTTTCAATCCAAATAATAATTTTTACGACCACCTTTCAAACTAAAAAGGATTTTTCAATCACTTTTCAAACCAGAAAGAATTTTTATATGCATTGACGCTCAATCTAACATAAAAGAAAGACTTGTGTTATAAATAATATATATAATTAAAAAAAAAAGTGTGTGAGATCTAATGATTTTCAACCCTTTGTTTGAGACTAACTGAAAGTCAAATCTCAATAAGAATGATCCACTAATATAGTGGAGAGTGCTTGAAATTTTGCATAAGAGAAGTGTTTCAGAACTCGTGCTTAAATGAACAATTGTAGATAAATTACCAATTGAACTCTTATTTTCATCTTCTAATTAATTTTCAATTTATAGATGTTGAGAGAATTTGAATATTCAGTTTAGACTCAATATAGTCATTGGTCAATTTTGCCGAGTGCCAATTTTCTTTTATTGAATTAATCTCTTGATTGCATTGTTGTCCAAAACGTTCTTGTTTAAACTAGAACGATCAACTCTGAATCTTGAAGAAAATTCGACCAAGAATAATGAGATGATATGCCATTATGATCGTTGGAATAGTAGTGATTCAGAAGCATGCACAATTGTCAAATTAATATCAATTCAGTTTTGTTGAGTGTTTTTTGTACTTGCTTCCATATCATCAATATGAAGATCAATCTTCACAACATTCTTCTTGTGTTGTTTTTGGGTGCCCAAGTGCAAATTTTGTCATTCTTGGACATTATTTTAGTCTTCTCAAACTGATTTAATTTGTCTCGTGTCTTTTAATAAGACAAGTTATGAAACCATTCTTGATTATTTGAAAATAATCATGTGATCTTTGCATGGATGTGCAAGCTTCAAATATTATGATTTAACTTGTTTGATTTTATGTCTTAATAAATACACTAAAAAATACAAGTTAATAGATGATAAAATTATAATCATAATTGACAAATATAGTTAAATATTTGATTATCTTCAAAATATTAATTAGAGATTTTGTCTCAACAAAATCATAATCTAGATATCCAACAAAAACTTAGACACTAAAGTGAATAAAAAAAATTGAAGAACTAAAAAATTGAGAATTTTAATATAAATTAAAATTAATATTTTAGAGATTAAAAATTTAATTAACAATTTATTATTTTACTAAAAAATGTTGACTTACGTATTAAAAAAATTCACATCCATAAAAAACGTTGACTCTCCTTGCCATCATCATTTTTTGTTTAGCAGACATTAAAATTAGATTTTTCTTATATTACAAGGATTAAAAACACTATTTACCATTTTTATTATATTAAAATTTTATAATAATAAATATCTTAGTTATTAAATATCAAAATTTCTTTTTTAATCTGCAACAAAGGAGTTCGAAATAGATTTTATTATTTTAATAAGTTTCATAAAATTTGTTTTAAAAGGCTTAAATATATGATTGGTTCTTGTAATTATCCACTTCTTTTGTTTTAAAACTCTATAAGTACTTTTATTTGATTTTGTTTTATTTTTATCTTTGCTGTTTTATTTTAGTCCTTGTAATATTATTTTTAATTTGAATGAATCCCTATAATATATATAATATTATATTTTAATCCTTCAATTATTACTGATATAATGAATTGTAGAGACTAGATTTAATAAAAATTTATTTTGTAAGAATTAACACAAGAACAAGAACAAAAAAAAAAAAAAAAAAATATTTACAAACACAAAAATCAAATTAAAAAAAATATGTATTTATATGAATCAATCATACGTTTAAATCTTTTAAAAATATAATGTTAAATCACATTTTGATAACCTATATAATACACAGATCCAACATGAAAATTTTATTTTCATACGCCGAGGAGAATTTTGATTTCCAATTACAATATTAAAATAAAGAATTAAGAAATTTGTATTATCAATAGAATTTTAATTTTATTCTAATATACTTGCAAACAATGTTTATAATATACTTGCAAACAATGTTTATAATTAGACATTACACTAGAGACTACCTCTGCTTGCATGATAATTTTATAAGATGTATAAAATGTGACTTATTTATAAAGAGATTAAACAAAATTCCAAAATTTTATTAAGACTACACTTATTTAAACATAAAATAAAAAAGCATGCTTCTAAAAGTTAAAATGGTAATAAGTTGCGCAATTCATGGTGGTAAGCGATTTTAAATATTTGATCAACTACAATAAAGGATATAAGGACTAATTCAATAGAATTTGGTGAATTGAAGAATCAACTCATTGGCATTAATTAAATTCATACACTACTATTAATCGTCAGAATAAATTATTCAAGTACCAAAAATAAAACGCTAGTAGTTTCTTATAAATTGAATAGAAGAAAAAAAGTAAGAGAATTACATTGCTTGAGGAACAGATCCTCACATTAAACATTAGCCTCTCAAACCATCATCAAACAACCCTGCCCTCCATTGCTTTCTTCATTTCAACAAGACACATACACCTCTAAAAAACATTTTTTTATAAAAGAATCATACTAGGTGTCTATGCAGATAAATTTCTGAGAGCCCAGAATTACTTACAAGCCGGATTTGTAAGAGTGAAAGTAGAAAGTTCCGGAGTCTACTACATATTTTTTGTTACATAGTGTGTACACTTCTCCTTGGTTTGAGAAAATGCTATCTGATTTCATTTTTGTTTTCACTTTTTATCATAAAATTGTTCACGAGTTCACTCTGCTTCTGATTTTTAAAGATTTGTACATAAAACGAAAACAGTTTTTTTATGTTTTCGACACAAATTTTTGGAAACTAGAAATGGAGTGAAAACCAGGAACAGTTTTGCAATTAAAAGTGAAAGTAGAAAAATGGAAACATTAAACTTAAACCAAATATGCCCTTACGTTTTATAAACTATTGGGAATCAAAGTCGGGTTTAGATGGATACTCAAGACCTTGAAGAGCCGGCATCCTTCGTATATCTTCTTCTGAATAAGCA
>NC_021165.2:36587350-36596011 GCF_000331145.2 Cicer arietinum
ATCAAAGAAGTAACATATATCATTAGGTAAGGGGGTCAAACAACAAAGATTTCTGTTATGAATCAACTATTTCAAAAACATGAATTATTAACCGAGGATTCTCAATTGGTTTTATACTTTAATAATATATGTTAATATTATTTTAGGATATGACACCAGTAGGGTATAACAAATATAACATTAATATAACATAAAAAACTAAATCCTAAAAATGTAAGCATTACTCCATAACTAGCTCAAAACATAAAAGAAAAATGTAAGAACAAAAAACATTAAAAGTCACTGTTACTGATAATGGCTACTATTTCTACCCCTAAAACATTTGTTTGATGTCTCTTTTTCACTTCAACTTTGAGTTAAAGCTTTCCTAGTGTATGTTTTGTTCTCTGTATATATTTAAATTTTAAATTTATATATATTATATTTTTAAAACTGATTTAAGACAAATTTTAACCCAACTAAGAATAAATCAAAACTAGTTAAAAAATAACCAGAATCATAAAACTAGTTATCTCAAACAGTTCTAAACAAGTTTTGAGGGCTGTCAATCTACCCCTTGATTTTCAAAAGCTAGCCAGCACAATTAATTGAAGACAGAATGACCCATGTATGATAGTACGAAATTTTAAGACAAAAATTTATAGGATGCAACAAACATTTTGAAGTGTCTATACTTTCTTTGCAACAAGACTAGATTATAAATATTTCTACTTTTTTCCACAGAAACATATTAAAATGGTTGTTATTTAAGCATATATCAACAATCTGTTAGACAAGATATTACTGCACCTACAGGAAGAAGTTTGGAAATAATAAATAGGCCTCTGGATGTATAGAACGAGAGCTATGAAGTATAGATACTGACACTGGACACGACACATACATGTCAACCCCAGTAATAATTTAAGAAAATGAATTAATTGAACTTAATTAATGTGTTGGTGTCGCGTCAATGCGGATACTAGGACACGCCTTGAATCAAAAGAGTTTGTGCTACTGAGAGAGAATGAAAGGCAGCAGTTAGGCGTCAGTTAGGGTTGTTATATATTTTGTTAATTCTGATAGTTTTTCTGTTATGCACAATCTATAAATAGATTGCTCTGTTAATGGTTTTGGTCATCTTGAATATTCATTGTGCGAGGGGAGAATAGCTCCGTTTTGTAATCATTTCTTTCTGTTATCAATATAATCAGGGATGAATAATTCCCTTTCTGCTAGTGGCTGTCAAAGCAACCTAACAATTTGGTCCGACCTTCCGGATATTCAGGTCAAACAATGGATAACAGACTAGGAACTTCGGAGAAATAGGCCAGCGAGCACGGGAAGAAAGTTGCAGAGTTGAAAAGTGAAATGGATCTCGTCAAAGAAAGTTCACCAGATATGGGCTCGTGGCAAAAGAATTATGCTAAAACTAGTCCATGCTATGCAAACCCGCCATTGTCATTCCATAATTCAAAGGGCAAGATCATGTACTGGACACTTTGGAGCCTAAAATAGCTATCAAATTTATAAACTACCTTAAAATATATGGGCCATTTTCAGCAAGTATTTTCTGCTAGGTTTATTTAGGATTGATAGTCATGACATCTTGAAAAGCAACAGGACAAGATATGTATATAGATCAGAGAGTGGGGATATTAGGTTGGCTTAGTGGCTTGGGGAGCAGGGGAATTAGGGAGTGGAGTGATAAGATGGTGGAGGATTCGATTCCCATTCTCAACAAAACACTAACAAAATTAACAATTCTAATTACTAACATTAGTTGTTCCAAAAAAAAATAGATCAGAGAGAGAGTCTTAGTTTTGTTCCCCATGATGCATAGTTAAGTCATTCGTCAAAAAACTTAATTGAATATCCTATCCTCTTAGTCATTAATGCCTAGATTGTTGACACAAAATTGAGTTGATTAGAGTGATATTAACACCATTTATCAAATATTTTTATGAAGTTGGCATGAATATTAACCATACAGATTACAGAGCACGTAAAAAATAAAGTGACATAAAACATTGTAACCATAATACAACAAGCACAGACCTGTTCAAAATTTTTCCGACGGCCTAAGTCATAACGCCATTTTGGAGTAGTTTTCTTCTCATATGCCTGCACAAGGAGCAAAACATTGATCAGTATTCACTTCTCATAAGCAAAACTTCATACAACAAGAGAAAACATACGAAAGTTTTGAAGAGTGCAGTTGTATTTTCGCAACACTCTTTTACACAAAGCATTTACATCAGTAACAGACGATACAGTTCATGTATAAAAAATATTTCATCAATTTAAATTCAATTAAATACTTTCATTTAACTAGGAACTAGTGTTGTCAAATAGCAGTGCTATAGCACTACAGTGTAGTGGAGTTTTAATACGCAATTTAGTACAAAGTGTTGTCAAATAGCAGCATCTTAGAATTAGCACAAACCACTATTTTCCACAAATCCAGAATTGAAACACTGCTAGGCACAGAACAGTTTCTTTATGTGAAAGTTGGATAAAGTGTAAGGGATCTACTTTCCAAATCAAAGGAGACAAAACAAGTAACAAAAATGTATAAATAAATCTTCAAATGAAAAATGGATTTAAAAAGCTTATTATACAATATCATTTTAAGTATTTCATCCATTTGATACAATTTTTTGTTTTGGATAATAAAATTTCAAAAAATGATTAAAATGAGAAGCTATTTTGAGAAGCTTCTCATAAAAATCATTTTTGACAGATATATTTTTTTTTTAAAAGTGATTTTTATCATGTTAAAATCTCTAATAATGAATATCTAAGTTATTGAATGTCAAAATTACTTTTTTTTAATCTGTAACAAATGAGTCCGAAATAACTTCTACTATGTTTGAGTTACTCATAAAAATCATTTTTAAAAAGATAAAGTTAAAATCACATTTTTAAAAGTCTATAACAAACAGGCTCATTTTTACGCAGAAGTTTACCTCAATAGTGGTCGTATTGGCAGCCACCAATGATATATGCATGATAAGAAATCCCAATACACTCAATGCGAAAGCCAGGTTCAAAACTGCAGGTATTCCAACATTGTTACAGAAATTCACAAATCAAACCAAAAGCTAAAACTGTGTTAGACTTAGAGATCCTACCAAAAGCAAGAAAAGTTGTAGCAAGAGAGCCAGGTGTTCCGGGAATCTCTCCATCACTAAAGAATGCTATGAAATGCGGCAGTAAGGATGCAGTCACTAGAGTTGTCTCGAGGAAAGTGTAGAACTGCACTACGTTTTAATCAGATCATCTTAAGAAAGTTAAGTTTGTTTTTCATTGGCACCATAAATAAAACAAATAGTTACAATATCAGTGTTATAGTAATAGTAAATGGAAAAATATAAAAGAATTACTATATGTCAAATCATACACTGTATTTTAGTGACATGTATCACAACCACAGCCATAATAACTTTCAAAAGTAAAAAATGCACTGATTAGTTAGTCTTAACAGGAGTCACTTGCAAAACACCAAGCCCATAATGCTAGGACCAACATTGGCTTTATAGACTAGTACAGGGAGATTATAAAACTGCAAATTTCAGTTACTTGGTTATTAATAACATCATACTTTCTAATTTTGAAGTACTCAACAGAAGAGGAAAATTTAACCACAGAGGAAATAAATTTAGTATTTGTATGCTTCTACTTTCTAATTAAAAAATTTGATTCATGCAAGTAATATAAAATAGTAGACAAACAATAGTTTTCAACAGGAAGTCAGAGACGTTAAATACAACCATTGCAAGTCAGAAATAAATATAGCATTTCTTTTTGTTAATCGGGGTAACCCCTGCCCGCAACTGCGGAGACTAATCCATCAAAGTAATTGAGATCTATTTAAGAGGTTGACCCCTCCCAACATATGTTTTCCATACGCACTAGTCATGGATCGAATCCCCAACCAAATGGTTAAGGGACGCGGGATATAATAGCATTGCACACAAGTAATAACTGGATGATAAATAAGCAACTCGAGTTGAGTGTTCATACCAAGAAAAGAAGGAAATACTTGTAATTTAGAGCCCCGACACAATTAACTACCCACACACAATGGTGGTCCATCTTCAACACACATCGTCCACCTGATAGTATAAAACCGAAAAGGATCAAAATCATGCTGTCTTGTTCTCGATGATACAAAAATAGAAACTTGTGTGCGAAAAAACTCACAAACTGAACAATGATGACATCGAGGTGGCTTGAGTTGGTTGCACTTTCTACAATACCGGATCCGTTGATTGGACGGATCACACTGCACGTTACTGAATTCTGACCCAACTAATGGGTCAGCCTCTCCTGTCTCCTCATCAATTGTAGGCCTCCAGTTCGGAGGTACACTTCCCGGATCGATAAAAACAACAGAAAAATAACTCCACAATAACATAACCAACTGCATAATCAGGAGGAAAATTCCGAATAACTAAATCATTTAATTCACATAACAAAGAAACAACACCTCATTAATCTATAGAACTAATCAAATAATTTAATGGAAGCTGAACATCCGTATGAGCCTGTTTGGACAAACTTCCAAAGAAACACTTATGGCAAAAACATATTACATACAAAAATATTCCGGTAACCGAGGATTTTAAACAACTACCAAGGCTTAAAAAATATGGTTTGCAATCATGCAATTGTGGTCGCAATATCATGGTTTTTAATGTCTCAAAGATCACTACGTGACTGCATCATCAATGTTTGATCACAATATTTGCAATATCAAGCATCACAACACGAATGCAATTTAAAACCATAATGACTAATTGTCATTTTTCAAAGAACCACCACCAATTTATCTAACACCTCATTATTCAACGTCACATTCAGAATCTGACAGAAAAAGCTAAAATGAAATAGATTCACAGCTAATGAAAACTTCATAGAGAAAAACAAATATTTTCCAATTGTTTCCAACAAAATTCAAACTTTTCAGTAACATCTCCAGAACATCAATCTCTAACCAATCAGATAAACCCAATAAAAGATCATGATCCCTAAATCACAAGCTAAACTCAAACATTCACAAAACAAAACATTCGACAAAAAAATCAAACAAAATGAAAAAAATAATAATTAAAAAATAAAAAGAAATTTGAAAACTTACCAAAGTATGAAACAAGATCAAGACCAAGATGGCAATAAGAAAATCAAACCCTCCATTATACAAAGCAGGAACATAATTCGAAACAACAACAGCATAATAAGTAACACCAACAACACCAAGAACCAAAAGAATCATAATCGAACCAAGTCCTCGTAAAGCTGTGCAGAACTTGAACACGTTCCAAGCCATCGTAGCTCCAGATCTATGCATACTCAAAAAAATAAATAAAAAACAATAACAAACCCACTACGATTCCACAACAAAGTTTGTTACTTTTCGCTATTCACAATAACCCCCACAAAGTTGAAAAACGATTAAATTAATCATCAATTTCCCCGAAACAAGAAAGACATAGAGAAGCACCGACAAAAACAACCTCGGAGCTAGAAGAATTTTGATTGTGTCGTGGTTTGGGAAATCTAGGGTTTATGGAGAATTTGGAGATTTTGAATTTTTTTGTTTTTAGTGTTGAAGAAGAAAATTGAAGTGAACACAAGCATAGAGATTCAGAGGTAGAGATGGAAAATGAAAATGTCGGAATTTTTTTTTAAGTTTTTTTTTTTATTTTTTAACTTCTATTAGTTTATTTTTTTGAAAATTATTTACAACAAGGTTTTGGTGAGTGTTAAAGTGGTGATGATTTAGCTATACGTAGTGTGTTATTACCAAAATTTTAATTTTTAATCAGTTAGTTTTTTCTTTTACAACATTAGTGAGTTGGTGGTGATTGATAGTAGTACTATTATTAATTAATAATTAGGTAATAAATCGATCATATATACATCTTCATTTTGGTCAAAAAAATCTAGAAGGTGTTATAGGACTTGATAGATTCAAATTTTGAAGTGAATTTGTCAAAGCTAAAGGATAAATGACGGACCCAAATATTTGCATAGTATTTTTCTTTCATTTCCTTCGTTGGTTTTATTATTATTATTATTATTATTATTATTATTATTATTATTATTATTATTATTATTATTATTATTATTATTATTATTATTATTATTATTATTATTATTATGTAAGACCATGATATACATAAATATACCATAATGAATTAAAGCAAAATATAATACGTAGATTTTTATGTGAAAATAATAAATCGTCTAATTTAGTTGTTAATAAGAAACCAGTTTGAAAAACTAATTGAAAGTAACAAGAATTTATAAAGTTGTTCATGATTAAAACTTACAATTTCTTTCAGAGAATGAGGGAATTGCAATGGAACAACTGGCAAACTTTTTTATTTTTGTTATTATTGTTATTATTATTATTATTATTATTATTATTATTATTATTATTACTATTATTATTATTATTATTATTAATATTAATATTATTATTATTATGGCAATAAATTGAAAATTTTATTGTTTTTTGTTTTGGGAACCACTGGCAAACTTTTTTATTTTTGTTTTTCGACTGCCTTACATAATAAAGGACCACTTCCTTTTATAATGGAAGGATAAGTCTTAGATTACAATAATGTCCTTGCACTAATTTACATTGATGCCCTTACATACTTCAAATAGCATTAATAATTCATCTAACTTTATTAAAGAGAATAGTAAAAAGCTTAATAATACATTGCAAAAGTTAAAAGTAAACATAATGTTGTCCGCCTTTATAATGACATCAAGATAATGGGTTATCTTTTGTCAAAAGTAGCCATCATGCTTTGTTTGAGTATCTTTAATGTCACATTTTTCCTTCAATAATTTCGAAATTCTTTAATAATTTAGATTTCTTCTATTCCATAGCAATCATCTTCATTTTGTGGAGTAAAGCTTTGAGATGATCCCTCCGAGAAGCTTTGTGTGTAATTTCTTCAAAAATTCCTTTTTATTAGAAGATGATGATAATTCTGTCATGATCTTTGATTTTTCAGCCAAAAACTGTCCTTCTTTAATGTTCTCTTTTGGCTTAATAAGAAATTTAGGATTTCTTTTAAACCATTCTAATAGTGTGGATTCTTTTAATAATTCTGGATTAAATTTGTTCCACCATTTAATTTTAATAACTCTGAATATCCAATTAATATTAGAATCAGGAATTGATAATTCTTTTCTATACGTCCACGAAGTAATCCATGAAATACCAAAGCTTGCGTGAAACATTAATATCCGGAACATTAATATCTTTATGACTTATTGTGTTTTCCCTGTAAAAATTATCTTGTAAGAAAATCTGGTAATGAGTTTTTCTCTCCTTTAATATGTTCTATTTCGAAATCAAAACAAGAAAGTAAAGATTGCCATCTGGCAAAAATATGTTTAGAAACCAGGTTTTTAACATCCTTTTGTAAAACATCTTTTGCTGCTTTACAATCAATTTTTAATAAAAATTTCTTCGAAAATAAGTCATCTTGGAATTTTGTAATGCATAAAACAATTGCCAAAATTTCTTTTTTAATAGTACTATATTTTAGTTGGGTTGTGTTCCAGATTCCTGAGTAATATCTCACTACTTGCTCTTTTGGGTTTCCTGGTAATTTTTGTTTTAACACTCCTCCATATCCTAACTCTGATGAGTCAGTCTCTACTATTAGTAGGGCTTGAGGGTCTAGTCTATCTATCTATCTATCTATCTATCTATCTATCTATCTATCTATCTATCTATCTATCTATCTATCTATCTATCTATCTATCTATCTATCTATCTATCTATCTATAATCCTAAGGTTAGGAATAAAGTCTGCTACATAATTTACACATCCTAAGAATCTTTGTAATTGAGTTCTGTCTTTTAATTCATTAGGAAATTTTTTTCCAAATTCTATTGACCTACTAATTGGTGTTATTGTTCCTTGATAAATATTGAATCCTAAAAATCTAATATTATCCTGAAATAATTTCATTTTCTTGGCCGACTCCTTTATCTAAGTATTCTTGTATTTCCTTTTTACAATATTCTAGGTATTGTTGATTCATTTGTATTGGTCTTGCCTTAGTGGGAATGTTTCTTTCATTAAAACTGAGTTCATAAGGAAGTGAGACCACATGCTTCTTTCTAGTCCAGAAAGCATTGGGATGATCTGCACAAATTTCTTTTTCAAATTTATCTTGTAATTTTTTTATTTTATTTTGTATAATTTTATTTTGTAATTGTTCTTCTATTCTTTTATAATGAATGTCTTTGCTTATCATTCCTATTTGTTTCTTCTTTTGAGAGATTAAATTAAGGCTTGATGTTGATGCTTCTTGTAACATATTTAATTCTTTAATTTTGGGTTTTTGAACAAATTCAAATGTTATTGTCTTTCCTAATGCTTTTGTAGTAAGACCTTCATGTGATACGGTGAATGGGTATATTAATGCTAAAAAAGGGTTTTCTATAATTACACTTTCTCTAATATCTTTTACTAATAAAAATGAAGTATGATAGCAAATTCCATTTTTACATACCTTTGCATCAGGTAATTTATAAGTAACACCTAATCTAGAACCATTGGCTCCACTTAATCTTTCTAGGGTTTTTTCGTAATATTTAGTGGGTATTAACCCTTCTTGGATACAATTAGAGTCTGCGCCCGAATC
>NC_021165.2:36600845-36607806 GCF_000331145.2 Cicer arietinum
TAATGCATAAAACAATTGCCAAAATTTCTTTTTTAATAGTACTATATTTTAGTTGGGTTGTGTTCCAGATTCCTGAGTAATATCTCACTACTTGCTCTTTTGGGTTTCCTGGTAATTTTTGTTTTAACACTCCTCCATATCCTAACTCTGATGAGTCAGTCTCTACTATTAGTAGGGCTTGAGGGTCTAGAATTCCTAAGCAAGGTAATTTTTTAATTATTTGTTTTAAGGTTTTGACACTATCGGTCATAGTCTCATCCCATTTGGGTGGATTTTTCATATCAAATTTAGAGAATACCGATGAACTATATAATCTACTTACTAAATCTTTTTTATTGGGTATTGGATATCTAATCCATTGTAATACTTTATTTAGTGGTTTATAATTTATAACTAATTTGGGTGCTCCTCTTTCTAATTCTGTTGAGTTCATTACATAGAACCCTGCACAACTCCAGGGAGACTTACTGGGTCTTATTAATCCTTTATCTAAGTATTCTTGTATTTCCTTTTTACAATATTCTAGGTATTGTTGATTCATTTGTATTGGTCTTGCCTTAGTGGGAATGTTTCTTTCATTAAAACTGGGTTCATACGGAAGTGAGACCACGTGCTTCTTTCTAGTCCAGAAAGCATTGGGATGATCTGCACAAATTTCTTTTTCAAATTTATCTTGTAATTCTTTTATTTTATTTTGTATAATTTTATTTTGTAATTGTTCTTCTATTCTTTTATAATGAATGTCTTTGCTTATCATTCCTATTTGTTTCTTCTTTTGAGAGATTAAATTAAGGCTTGATGTTGATGCTTCTTGTAACATATTTAATTCTTTAATTTTGGGTTTTTGAACAAATTCAAATGTTATTGTCTTTCCTAATGCTTTTGTAGTAAGACCTTCATGTGATACGGTGAATGGGTATATTAATGCTAAAAAAGGGTTTTCTATAATTACACTTTCTCTAATATCTTTTACTAATAAAAATGAAGTATGATAGCAAATTCCATTTTTACATACCTTTGCATCAGGTAATTTATAAGTAACACCTAATCTAGAACCATTGGCTCCACTTAATCTTTCTAGGGTTTTTTCGTAATATTTAGTGGGTATTAACCCTTCTTGGATACAATTAGAGTCTGCGCCCAAATCAAATAATGCAATAAACTCAAATTTTTTATTTTTAATAATTTTAGTTATTGAGCAGTACCATTTGTGTACAATTAATTTATTTAACAAAAATAAATAAGGCTCTTTTTCTTTTATATCATTATTATTACTTTCTAACTTTTGTTGTTCTAATATACCTTTTCCTTTTAATTCTAAATACTTAACATCTAATTCTAAATCCTTTTGCTTTAATAATTGAATTTCTTGTTTTATAGAAGTAATTTCATTCTGCAAGTCTTTGATAGTAATTGGTTGGGTAATAGTTGGTTTAAATCTATTCATTATTTCTTTAAATTCTACTTTATGAACTATTTCCTTTTCTAGCTATTTGTTCTTTTTCTATAATTCCTTGTATCTAAATCATAAATTCTTCCTTTTGATCTGAATTAGGCATTTTTCTTAATATTTCTATAAGAGTACTAGCTTGATCTGTAGTAATCATATTAATTCCCTTAATACAATCATTACAGTTACATAATTCTGGACCTAAACAATAATCTTCTTCTGAACTTTCTTCAGATTCTGATTTTTCTGATATATTATTAACATATTCTTCTTCATAAGATGATTCTTCCGAAGAACTAGATGATTCATCAATCAACATAATTCCTTCTAAGATATTAATAAGACTTTCCTTTAATTCCTTTTGTATTTCTAATTTACTAATTTCATTAATTTTTTGTTTTACTTTACAATTTTTTGCATAATGTCCTAGTCTTCCACATTTAAAACATTTAATTTCTTGTTTATTAAAGACTTTTTTATTAGTTCTTTTAATTTTTTGTGTTTTCTTTATTGGTTCTTTTGGGGTGTAATTATTATTATAATTTTTCTTTTTCTTATAATGTCTAAATGTTTGTTTTGGATATCTTTTCTTCATGTTTTTACTGGGAGCTCTAATTGTCTCTATTCCGAATTGTTCACAAAATGATCCTAATTCTTTTTTACTTTGCACTGCTTCTGATCTAATCTTATTCTGTATTTTAAAATTTGTGCATATTCCTATTCCGATTTCTACTACGTAATTTGATATTTGTCCTAAGGTTAATTTTCCATAAGGAATTACTCCATTAAATTTTGATTTAATATTCATTTTAACTTTCTCACTAAATAATTTAGGTAATCCCGCTAAAAATCTCTCTTTCCAATAATCCGCATTTCCATCTGGTCTCATATATAATTTTGACATAAACATGTCTTTGTACCATCTAGAATTATACGACAAAAGCAATGACTTTTTTTCACATCTCCAATATAACATAGGCTAATCTATTTTTTTGGCCAAGTAATGGAAATTTATTTTCTTATTATATTTTTATTTACTTGAAGGATTAAACTATATAAACTTTATACATTTGGGAAATTATATACTAATTACTTTATGTTATTAATTTAATACAAGATTTAAATGTTTTAGTTAATATTTTTTTTTATATGAACCTTTAGTCACCTCATATTCTTAAGTAGGAGTAGGACTAGATAAATTTTGATACTAAGTGAGCGGCTATTTTGTGAAGATGTAGAACCCTATCGGAGAAAAGACGATACTTAATAATTTTAAAAACAATGCCCAGAAAGGTAATGGCATCAATCCATTCGCTTCCCTACTTGAATTATATGCTATATAATTGCAATGTGATGTTGTATATTGGTTTTATTTGTGAGTTAACTTCAAGATAAGTGTGTTATATGAACTATATATTTACGAATGATATTGTGAGAATAAGCAATTTGTATAATTTTTAATTGGTATTGGATGATTATTTAAGGTGATGACTTTGTGTCTAAACGACGTTGGTTTAGGACAAAGTTCAATGGTTTGTATGCTATAGTTGAGTGATCTATTTTGTACATGACGACAGTTCATTGCAAAGGCTACATGATTCAGAAAAATACTCACCAGTGGGGTACTGAACATGAAATTATGAAGAGAATTTGTCCAACGGTGGGACATTGTTCAATTGTGGGGCTCTTTGCTCTAAAGGGTGGTGAATTTTATGGAATCATGCATTGATATATAGTCTAACATATATGATTTTGTGTATTCTGCTTGATTTATATCTTTAGTGATTTGTGATCTTAATTGTTAAATGAAGTATATGATTTAATTATATTCTCTATAATAACTATATATGCATGACTATTTGCTTTGTTTTTGTTATTTTGAGATGACCCTTACTTTTGGATAAATGACATCCCCAATTTGTTTTCGCACCCGGAGGAGTTTGCGGAGGAATAGAGGTAACATTTCTCTCAATTTCTAGGATGGGTAGTTGTCGTCAGCTTTAGGGGCCTTATTTATGTCAGACTTTAGTTCATACCAATTATTGTTTTTCTATTTTGGTACGATGTCTTTGAAATCCTAATACTTGAGTACTCAAATATTTGACTGAGATATTGGAGAATTTTTAATTAACTATGAGTTGTTTGTTGAGTTTAAATGTGTGATTTGGTATTTTGCTTGTGCGATAAACTGAATCTTTTAAATAAATAAATAAAATGGACCGTATTTTTAATATAGTATTTCGAGATAATGTCCTTAAAAGTGGGATGTTACATTGTGGTATCAAAGCAGTTCAATCTAATTCATACTGTGTGTTGAATGTCTTAAGCTGACCAATGTCGGGTTGTAGGGTAGTTTGTAGTGTGTCTTTTTATAACATTGTCTTATCTTCTAGTATGAGTGTGGTAGTTAGGGTTTCCCCTTAGTCGCGTTGAGTAAGGACAATGTCTTTCTTCATTTGAGATTGATGTCTAGTACTAAATAGATTATGTGTTGCAGGAAATAATGCCTCTAAGACGCATTTCCGGTGCTAGTGATGCCACTAATGGGATCAATGAAACAGGGATGGTGCAAATGGCTCAAGCTATGGTACAGATGGCTGTTGCTATCGCCGCAAAAAATGAACGTGAACTGCGAAGAGATGAAAGGGAAGAAAGAGCCGCTGAATCCAGAGGTTTGGCAGATTTCTGCAAGCATGACCCTCCCAAGTTCCATGGAGATGTTGACCCCGAAAAAGCTGACAAGTGGTTACCAGAAGTAGAAAATCTATTTGAAGTGGTTCAATGCCCACCCGGGGTAAAGGTGAGTTACGCCACTTACTTATTACTTGGGGATGCTGAGTATTGGTGGAGGAGCACCAAGTTGATGATGGAAGCTGCACAAGAAGAGATTAATTGGGAATCTTTTTAGATGAACTTTCTAGATAAATATTTTCCAGTTAGCGCTAGAACAAAGTTGGGTGATGATTTCTTGAAAATCCGTCAAGGTGGTATGACTGTAGGAGAATATGCGGCGAAGTTTGAATCTTTGTAACGATATTTCAAATTTTTCCGTCAAACCATTGATGAAGACTTTATGTGTCACCGCTTTCAAGATGGGATAAAATATGAAATTCAAACGATTCCAACCACTAGGGGAAAAGTGTAGAGAGATTGAAGCTATGAAAAACCGCATATTGAACCGTGGAAATAATAGTAACTCTATTGGACTAGTTCGTTCTAACAATCAAAATCGCAGTCATGGTCAACTCGAGAAAAAGCCATATCATCGTTCTCAGGAAGCTAAGGGAGAATATCGTCCTATGATTCCCAACTCGAGAGACAAAAGAAGGGCAGTGGAAACTAAGCCTTATTGCTAACGTTGTGGGGACCCAGAACATTTTGCTGATAAGGGCACTGAAAAGAATAATCTATGTTACAATTGTTAGAAACCAGGACACCTTGCTAAGGATTGTAGGGCATCTAAGGTTGGTGCTTTAGTGGATGCAACTAAAGTCCCATGCCCAACAGCTCAAGGGCGAGTTTACAGTATGAATGGTCAAGGGGTCTCTCGTCCGAATGAATCCTTTCAAGGGGAATGCAAAATCTCAGGTAACATCCTACCCATTCTTTTTTACTCTGGTGCAACACATTCATTTATTTCTATGGATTGCGTAAACCTATTGATGTTGCCTGTCACAACCTTAATGTTTGATTTGTCTGTTACTACTGCTGCTGATAAGACTTTAACTACAAATAAAGCTTGTATGTGTTGTCTGGTAATTGTGTTGGGTAGGAAGTTTATTGTGAATCTCATTTGTCTACCGCTTAAGAGCCTTGATGTGATCCTCGGTATGGATTGGTTGTCATACTATTATAGATTGTGGTTGTAAGATTGTACTTTTCCCCGACCCAGGATTCTCTAAATTTCAACCCGCACATGAAGTCAAGGTCACCCTTAAGGAGGGAGATAGATATATTTTATCCCTGGCTACTGTAGAGGTTCCTCATGATGCCAAGATAGAGGATGTAATAGTGGTTAATGATTTTTCATACGTGTTTTCAACAGATGTACCTGGGGTACCCCCAATTCCAGAGATTGAGTTTTCTATCGATTTACACTCAGGTGTTAGACCCATCTCAATTGCACCCTATCGAATGTCGCCCTCCGAGTTGGCTAAACTTAAAGAACAACTTGAAGAATTATTATCGAAACAATTTATTCGACCAAGTGTTTCACCGTGGGGAGCCCCAGTCTTGTTGGTAAGGAAGAAGGATGGACGTTCACGACTTTGTATAGATTACATGCAACTCAACAAGGCCACTATTAAGAATCGATACCCATTGCCGCACATCGATGACCTTATGGGTCAACTCTGAGGGGTAGTGGTATTCTCCAAGATAGACTTGAAATCTGGGCATCATCAAATTAGAGTTAAGTCGGAAGACATTCCCAGGACTGCATTTCGAACACGTTACAGACATTATAAGTATCTTGTAATGCCATTTGGAGTAACCAATGCACTTGCAGTGTTTATGGACTACATGAATCGTATCTTCCACCCATTTTTGGACAAGTCTGTGGTGGTGTTTATAGACGACATTCACATTTATTCTAAAAGTCAAGAGGAGCATGAGGAGCACTTACGTCATGTCCTATCATTGTTGCAGGAGAAAAAGTTATATGCCAACCTGTCAAAGTGTGGGTTTTGGTTGGAGGAAGTTAATTTTTTGGGGCATTTGATCTCAAAGGATGGAATTGTTGTCGACCTAGCCAAGGTAAGAGCAATTGTTGATTGGAAACAGCCAGAGACTGTTACCGACATTAGAAGTTTTGTTGGATTAGCTGCTTATTATCGGAGATTTATTGAAGGTTTTGCTAAGATCGTATCCCCATTGACCCAACTTACAAGAAAAGACCAACCGTTTGCATGGACAAAGGAACGTTTGACGATTGTGTTGGTGCTAGTTTTACCACAACCTAATGAACCTTATGATGTTTATTGTGATGTCTCTCACCAAGGATTGGGAAGTGTCCTCATGCAGAATAAGAAGGAAGTAGTAGCCTATGCATCGCGGCAACTGAAGACACGTGAAAGGGACTATCCCACACATGATTTAGAATTGGTTGTGATACTTTTTTCCCTAAAAATTTGGAGACACCACTTGTATGGAGGTACATTTACAATTTTTAGCGACCACAAAAGTTTGAAATACCTATTTGATCAAAAGGAGCTCAATATGAGGCAAAGAAGGTGGATGGAGACCTTGAAGGATTATAATTTTAGTTTGCAATATCACCTAGGAAAGGCCAATGTAGTGGCAGATGCCTTAAGTAGACAAAATATCCTCATATCCTCCTTAATGGTGAAAGAACAAGAATTGTTAGGGAAGTTTCATGATCTGAACTTGAATGTGGAGTTTTCACCAAGAGGATTAAAGTTTAGCATGATCACCATCTCAAATGGAATTATTGAGGACATTCAAAAACATCAATTCAACGATGAACTACTTCAAGAGAAGATGCAGTTAATC